>NW_024704771.1:2663711-2670600 GCF_018977255.1 Callorhinchus milii
GTGTGTGGGTGTGAGTGTGTGTATGTTGGTGTGAGTGTGTGTATGTTAGTGTGAGTTAGTGAGGTGAGTGTGTATATGTTGGTGTGATGAATGTGTTGGTGTGAGTGTGTGTATGTTGGTGTGATGAGTGTGTGGGTGTGAGTGTGTGTATGTTGGTGTGAATGTTGGCGTGAGTGTGTGTATGTTGGTGTGAGTGTGTAGGTGTGAGTGTGTGTATGTTGGTGTGAGTGTGTGTATGTTGGTGTGATGAGTGTGTGGGTGTGAGTGTGTGTATGTTGGTGTGAATGTTGGCGTGAGTGTGTGTATGTCGGTGTGAGTGTGTAGGTGTGAGTGTGTGTATGTTGGTGTGAGTGTGTGTATGTTGGTGTGATGAATGTGTTGGTGTGTGTATGTTAGTGTGAGTGTGTGGGTGTGAGTGTGTGTATGTTGGTATGAATGTTGGTGTGAGTGTGTGTATGTTGGTGTGAGTGTGTGGGTGTGAGTGTGTGTATGTTGGTGTGAATGTGTGGGTGTGAGTGGGTGTATGTTGGTGTGAGTGTGTGGGTGTGAGTGTGTGTATGTTGGTGTGAGTGAGTAGGTGTGAGTGTGTGTATGTTGGTGTGAGTGTGTGGGTGTGAGTGTGTGTATGTGGGTGTGAGTGTGTGGGTGTGAGTGTGTGTATGTTGGTGTAAGTGTGTGGGTGTGTGTATGTTGGTGTGAGTGTGTGTATGTTGGTGTGAGTGAGTAGGTGTGAGTGTGTGTATGTTGGTGTGAGTGTGTGGGTGTGAATGTGTGTATGTTGGTGTGAGTGTGTGGGTGTGAGTGTGTGTATGTTGATGTGATGCGTGTGTGGGTGTGAGTGTGTGTATGTTGGTGTGAGTGTGTGTATGTTGGTGTGAGTGTGTGTATGTTGGTGTGAGTGTGTGGGTGTGAGTGTGTGTATGTTGATGTGATGAGTGTGTGGGTGTGAGTGTGTGGGTGTGAGTGTGTGTATGTGGGTGTGAGTGTGTGGGTGTGAGTGTGTGTATGTTGTGAGTGTGTGGGTGTGAGTGTATGTTGGTGTGAGTCTGTGTGAGTATGTTGGTGTGAGTGTGTCTGGCGTGTTACACTGACTATGTTTCCCTATATCCCCCAGCTCCTGTATGAACGGCGGCACGCGTGTGCTGGGAGCGGCTCCCTCCTGTTGCGTGTGCACCGCGGGCTTCACGGGTGACCAGTGTGAGGCCGCGGTCAGCGAGTGCGAAGCCGGGCCATGTCTGAACGGAGGAACCTGCCAACCCAGTCCTGGGCCCTACACGTGTGTCTGTCCCCAGAGCTACACAGGGAACAACTGCCAGGTAAACAAGTCGGACATACAACATATGTACAACATATGTGGACCCTGTAGAGTCCTGTAGCTCAGTGGTTGGAGCGCTCGCCTCGCAAGCCGGAGACCTGGGTTCGATTCCCGTCAGGGAAAAACATTGGGCAAGTTCCTTACTCCACAGTAAGAAGGAATCCGGTTGTCAGTCGATCGGCGGATGGCTTTTCCGGGGGTAAGAATCCCTCCCAAAAAGTAATAATGATTTGGATCATTACAATCCCCGGCTGTTTGCGAGACGGACGCCGCTGTGTGCAAATAGGCTGACGGGTTTCACCCACGAACCGTAACACAGTCGATGGACTTCACAGTACATTCTGTGAAGCGCTTTGTGACGTCTCGAAGATGTGGTAATAATAATAATAATAATCCTTGCGTTTGATATAGCGCTTTTCACGTCGGGAGAGGACGTCCCAAAGCGCTTCACAGAAACACTGTAAAGTGAATTGACTATATTTGTGGGCGAACGCGGCAGCCAATTGCGCACAGCAATGTCCCACAGACAGTCGTGGATTGAAAATGACCAATTTATTATTGTTTTTGGTTTTGGAGGGATTATTATTAGGCTCTGTGTGGAGTAAGGAAACTTGTCCAAGGTTTCGCCCTCTGCCTGGAATTGAACTCAGGTCTCTCACTTGCAAAGCGAGTGCTCTAACCACTGAGCTACAGGACTCGATGAGTGATGAGACGCTAATGTATCAAAGGCAAGGATTTTATACACGGACTGAGTGGAGCAGTCCGTAGGTGTCAGCCTGGCTCAGGCCGAGCTAAACTGGCTCAGCCCTCTCTCTCTCTCTCTCTTGCTCTCTCGCCTCTGAGTCAGGAGGTTGTCGGTTCCAGCCCCACGTCAGGACTTGGAGTTCTCACAGTCTCAGGTGTCGCTCTAATGCAGCTCTGGGGGAGGGCTCCGGTATTATCAGGTGCTGTCATTTGGATGAGACGTTGAACCTCACTCCCCACCTGTGCCCTGTTCAGGTACAGGTGAAAGATCTCCTGCGACGCTATCGGAAATGAGATGGGAGTTTTTCTCTCTCTCACACTCTCTCACACAGAGAGAAACCCAATGACGAGCTTCCGTGTGTCAGACACCCGGCTGGTCACGGTGATGGGTATTCGTGTGTGTCAGACACCCGGCTGGTCACGGTGATGGGTTTCCGTGTGTGTCAGACACCCGGCTGGTCACGGTGATGGGTATTCGTGTGTGTCAGACACCCGACTGATCGCGGTGATGGGTATTCGTGTGTGTCAGACACCCGGCTGGTCACGGTGATGGGTATCCGTGTGTGTCAGACACCCGGCTGGTCACGGTGATGGGTTTCCATGTGTGTCAGACACCCGGCTGGTCACGGTGACGGGTATTCGTGTGTGTCAGACACCCGGCTGATCACGGTGATGGGTATTCGTGTGTGTCAGACACCCGGCTGATCACGGTGATGGGTATTCGTGTGTGTCAGACACCCGGCTGATCACAGTGATGGGTATTCGTGTGTGTCAGACACCCGGCTGGTCACGGTGATGGGTTTCCTCTTGTTGCAGACTGAGACTGACGCTTGCTCTGTGGCTGTATGTAAGAATGGTGGAGTGTGCGAGCCCATTGCCAGCTCCTTCCTGTGTCGGTGCCCTGTTGCCTGGACGGGCAGCTACTGTGAGGTGCCCAGGAGCCTATGTGAAAGGGTAGCGCTGGAACGAGGTGAGTGGGTCAGTGGGGGACACGGCAGGGGGATGTGGCCGTGGGGGGAACAGGCCTGGCTAACGTAGGGGAGCACTAGGGAGCTCTGTTTTTCCAACTCCCACAGAGAAAGTTATCCAACCTGGTCTGCCCGAGACATCACACACTCACACACTCACACTGTAGCACACACACAGTAGTGTTACACATAAACTCACACACACAGTAACACACACACACATACACACACAGTAACACACATACTCTCAGACACACACTCACTCAGTAACACACACATACACACACACAGGAACACACACACTCTCAGACACACACTCACTCAGTAACTCACACACACACACACAGGAACACACACACACAGTAATACACACACTCTCAGACACACACTCACTCAGTAACTCACACACACGCGCACAAACAGGAACACACACACAGGAACACACACACACAATGCAACACACGTGCTCGTACACACTCACACACCGTAACACACACACTTGTACACACTCACACACATACTCACACACGTTGTAGCACACACACACTCGTACCTCACACAGTAACACACACAATCCTGATCCGCTACTTGAAAAGAGAAGGGAGTTTCTCTCTCTCTCACACTCTCTCTCTCATTCCCGGTGTCCTGGCCGACAAACCCCAGACAAAATTGATCACTTCAGTCTACGACTGTTTGTGGGACAGACGCTGCTGGTGCGCAATTGGCTGCCGCATTTCACCCACAAAGTACGCGGTCAACTCACTATAGAGTATATTCTATATACTCTGTATTCTATAGAGTGACACGCTTCGAGTTGCCTCGAAGACGTGATCAGGCGCTGTATCGAATGCAAGGATTATTATGATCAAACTGGCTGCCCTGCAAAATTACACAGTCACTACACTGTGAGCGGGTGGAGGCTTTGACGGGAAGGTCCCCCTGCAGGTGTGCCGGTGGAGGGGCTGTGCCTGAACGGCGGGAGGTGCGAGGATGTGGGGGGCTCTCACGTCTGCCAGTGTGCGGATGGCTTCAAGGGGACAACTTGCGAGGAGATGCTCAACCGGTGTCAGCCCCATCCCTGCCATAGCACAGCCACCTGCGTGGACCTGATCACCACCTACTCCTGCCAGGTACCTGCTCCATGGTCAGATCCCCATCTCATCCCCTCTCCTCCCTCCATCTCCTCCCACCACGCCCCCACTTCCTCCCCCCATACCCTCATCTCCTCACCTCCCCCTGTACCCCCATCGCCTCACCTCCCCCTGTACCCCCATCTCCTCACCTCCCCCTGTACCCCCATCTCCTCACCTCCCCCTGTACCATCATCTCCTCACCTCCCCCTGTACCCCCATCTCCTCACCTCTCCCTGTACCCCCATCTCCTCACCTCCCCCTCTGTACCCCCATCTCCTCACCTCCCCCTGTACCCTCATCTCCTCACCACCCCTGTACCATCATCTCCTCACCTCCCCCTTTGTACCCCCATCTCCTCACCTCCCCCTGTACCCCCATCTCCTCACCTCCTCCTGTACCCTCATCTCCTCACCTCCTCCTGTACGCCCATCTCCTCACCTCCCCCTGTACCCTCATCTCCTCACCTCCCCCTGTACTCTCATCTCCTCACCTCCCCCTGTACCCTCATCTCCTCACCTCCCCCTGTACTCTCATCTCCTCACCTCCCCCTGTACCCCCATCTCCTCCTCCCCATCTCCTCCCTTCCCCCATATCCCCATCTCCTACTCCATACCCCCATCTCCTCCCCCTTCTCGCCCTACCCCCAGCTCTTCACCCTCCCCTCATCTCCTCTCTCCTTCCTCCAACTTCTCTCCTTCCCGTATCCCCTCTCCCCCACACCACAATGTCTCTATCCCTTTCTCTCTCTCTCTCTTTTTCTCTGTCCTCTCTCAATCTCATTTTCTTGTATAGTGACTGTGTGTATGTGTAGTTACTGTGTGTGTGGTGTAGTGACTGTGTGTGTTGCTCGCATTGTGCAGTGTAGTGACTGTGTGTATGTGTAGTTACTGCGTGTATGGTGTAGTGACTGTGTATGTTGCTCGCATTGTGTAGTGGAGTGACTGTGTGCTGTGAGCCCACAGTGTTTATTTGTCATGACTGTATGTGGAGTGACCATGCTCTGTGTGTTGCTGGCAGTGTGTACATTTAGTGACTGTGCTGTGTGCAGTGACTGTGGACTGTGTGCCCGCAGTGTGCCCCTGGTTACCGTGGCAGGAACTGCTCTGTGGAGGAGGACGAGTGTGAGTCTCAGCCCTGCCTGAACGGTGGCTCCTGTGTCAACATGGTCAATGGATTTCAGTGTGTGTGTCTGCGCGGCTCCCAGGGTGAGGGGGCAGAGGGGCGTGGGCCGAAGAGGGGGGAGTGGGGGTGTTGGTTGGGATGCAGTTAATAGTTGGGGTTAGGGACAGGGTTGGAGTTGGGGTTCGGGCTAGGGCTGGGGTTGGGTTGGTTGGGTTTGTGGTGGGACTGAGGTGGGTTGGGGTGGGGCTGGGCTGGGGGTTTGGGGTGGGGTTAGGTGTTGGGGCTGTGGTTGGGGTGGGTGTGGGGTGAGTTGGTGGGGCCAGGCTAGGCTGGGGGTTTGGGTGGGTGTGGGGTGGGTTGGGGTGGGGCTAGGCTAGGCTGGGGTTTGGGGTGGGGCTAGGCTGGGCTGGGGGTTAGGGTGGGGTTGGGGTGGGGCCAGGCTAGGCTGGGGTTTTGGTGGGTGTGGGTTGGGGTGGGGCTAGGCTAGGCTGGGGTTTGGGTGGGTGTGGGTTGGGTTGGGGTGGGGCTAGGCTAGGCTAGGCTGGGCTGGGGGTTTAGGGTGGGGTTGGGGTGGGGCTAGACTGGGCTGGGGGTTTGGGTGGGTGTGAGTTGGGGTGGGGCCAGGCTGGGCTGGGGGTTTGGGTGGGTGTGGGTTGGGGTGGGGCTAGGCTGGGCTGGGGGTTTGGGGTGGGGTTGGTGTTGGGGTTGGGGTATGTTTCCGTGGGGGCTGGGGTGGGGGCTGCGCGTGGACTGACTCGGATGCTCCTCTGTCCCCAGGGCAACGCTGTGAGCAGGATCCCGATGATTGCCTCCCTACACCCCCACCCTCGAGACCCCCACACTCCCAAACCCGCCCCCACCCCAGCTCGGAGCCCAAATGCTACAACAGTGGTCAGTGCGTGGACGGGTTGGGGGGCTATTCGTGCCGTTGCCAGGCGGGCTTTGTGGGCTCACGTTGTGAGGGGGATGTGGACGAGTGTCTGTCTAACCCCTGTCACCACCCAGGCACTGACACATGTCAACAGCTGCGCAATGCCTATCAGTGTGTGTGTAAACCTCAGTACACAGGTAAGTGTCAACCTCACAGCCACTGCCTTCCTCGGGGGTGGGGA
This sequence comes from Callorhinchus milii, assembly GCF_018977255.1. Taxonomy (NCBI): domain Eukaryota; kingdom Metazoa; phylum Chordata; class Chondrichthyes; order Chimaeriformes; family Callorhinchidae; genus Callorhinchus; species Callorhinchus milii. Next base: position 2,670,106 of record NW_024704771.1, read on the forward strand.
GGGAGACCAGGTAAGCAGAGTCTCCTCAGAGCTGAACTGGCTCCAAGTGTTTGGCAAAGGAATGTCAGAATCAAGCCCACCCTCCGTGATGGTCTCTAGTCCGGTTCCTGAGCCAGGAGGGTCGCAGTATTCCAGGTCACTGCTGATGGCAGCACAGTCCGGCCCGGCTCATCACCAGGACCTGGAAGAGCAGACCCGTCATTGGGGGCAAGGAGTCATCCCACTCAGCTCCTGTTAACCCTACAGCCAAAACCCTATCGGGTCGGGTGGTCCTAGCAACGGGAAAGCTTGCCAGACAGTGATATCAATGGCAAGCTGTGTAGTTTTAGCCGGTTAGACTCCAGCCGTTACCCCAACACGCACACCGGGATCCCCAAGCCTTGGCTCTTGCCAACCCTCGCCTAATACTTACCTGAATTAAGTAAGCAGGAGGTGTCCCTCCAAGGAGAGAGTGTTCATTCCTTTCCAATGTTCTTGTCTCTGGGATTTCCGTGT
>NW_024704771.1:2670625-2732372 GCF_018977255.1 Callorhinchus milii
CACTCCATCTCCACCCCAGCCCCCACTCCACCGCCACCCCCACCCCCAGCCCCAGCCTCCACCCGCACCCCCACCCCCAGTCCATCCCCCCCCAGCCCCACTCCATCCCCACCCCCACCCAGCCCCACTCCATCCCACCCCCCCACCCCCGCTCCCAGTCCCCACTCCATCCCCACACACACCCCCAGCCCCACTCTACCCGAACCCCACCCCAGCCCCCACTCCATCCTACCCCCACCCCCGTTCCCAGCCCCCCCATCCATCCCACCCACCCCCAGCCCCACTCCATCCCCACCCCCACCCCCACTCCATCCCCAGTCCACCCCAGCCCCCACTCCATCCCCACCCCACCCCGCTCCCAGCCCCCACTCCATCCCCACCCCCACCCACAGCCCCCACTCCATCCCCACCCCCACCCCAGCCCCACTCCATCCCCACCCCAGCCCCCACTCCATCCCCACCCCCATCCCAGCCCCCACTCCATCCCCACCCTACCCCCAGCCCCCACTCCATCCCCACCCCACCCCAGCCCGCACTCCATCCCCACCCCCAGCCCCACTCCATCCACCCCCACCCGCAGCCCCACTCCATCCCCCCCCCACCTCCACCCCAGCCCCCACTCCATCCCCACCCCACCCCCACCCCAGACCCCACTCCATCCCCCCCCCACCCCAGCCCCCAATCCATCCCCACCCCACCCCCACCCCCAGCCCCCACTCCATCCCCACCCCCAGCCCCACTACATCCCCACCCCCAGCCCCCATTCCATCCCCACCCCAGCCCCCAGCCCCCCAACACCAGCCTCCACTCCCCACCCCAGCCCCCACCCCCAGCCCCCATCACCAGCCCCCAACCCCCCAGCTCCCAGTCCCCACACTCTGCCCTGCTCACACCCCTCTCACTCTCCCCGCACTCCCCTCTCACACTCTCTCTCCCCCCATTCCCATTCTCACTCTCTCCCTCACTTTTTCCCCCACATCCCCTCTCACTCTCCCCCTCACTCTCTCTCTCCCCCCACGCCCCTCTCTCTCTCCTCACCCCCTCTCACTCTCTCTCTCCCCCCACTCCATCACTCTCTCTCCCCACGCCCCCTCTCACACTCTCTCTCTCTCCCCATGCCCCTCTCACACTCTCTCTCTCCCCGCTCCACCTCTCACTCTCTCTCCCCATCCATCTCTCTCTCCCCACGCCCCTTCTCACTCTCTCTCTCTCCCCCTGCAACCCTTCTCACTCTCTCTCTCCCCCCACTCCACCACTTACCCTCTCTCTCCCCCCACTTCACCTCTCGCTCTCTCTCTCCCCACACCCCCTCTCAATCTCTCCCCCCCACTCCACCTCTCGCTCTCTCTCTCCCCACTGCACCTCTCACTCTCTCTCCCTCTCCCCCCACTCCTCCTCTCACTCTCTCTCTCCCCCCCCACTCCACCTCTCGCACGCTCTCTCCCGACGCCCCCTCTCACTCTCTCTCCCCCCACTCCACCTCTCACTCTCTGGCTCCCCATGACCCCTCTCACTCTCTCTCCCCCCACACCCCCTCTCACTCTCCTCACTCTCACTCCCTCTCTGTAGACCATGTCACTCCTCTGATGCTGATGGCCTGTGGTGTAGGCTCGGAGCCTGGGGCCTGGGCTGGGGGTGTCCCGGAGCCTGGAGAGGCCTCAGTGGGTGCTGTGGGTGAGTTGCTGGGCCAGAGAACCAGCCTGGAGTCCCAGACGGAGCTGAGAGGGGAGACAGCCCTGCACCTCGCCTGCCGCTTCTCCCAGGCTGGAGTCGCTCACCGCTTGCTGGACCTGGGAGCCGACACCAACAGCCGCGATCACTGGGGCCGCACAGCCCTGCACAGCGCTGTAGGGGCCGATGCACTGCACATCTGCCAGGTACACGAGAAATGGGAATAAAAGACCGCGGACAACCTTCTAGTTCACCTTCCACTGTCCTGGCGGTCACAGGCCACATGTCCCAAACAACCAATGTACCATATCCCATAACTACATCTCTGTAGAGTGTAGTGACTGTAGCTCAGTGGTTAAGAGCACTTGCCTCGCAAGCGAGAGACCTGGGTTTGATTCCCGGGCAGGGTGAAACGCTGGGCACGTTTAATTACTCCAGACACACACCTCTGTTTACTGAGCAGTAAGTAGGAACCCGGTTGTTAGTCGATTGATGGATGGCTTTTCCGAGGGTAATAATTCCTTCAAAATAAATAAGAACAATAATAAATTGGTCGCTCAATCCACGACTGTTTATGGGACATTGCCTTGCTGTGCCCGATGGGCTGCCTCATTTCGCCCACACTATTTATAGTCGATTCGCTTTACAGTATATCGTGCGAAGCGCTTTGAGATGTCTCATGATCTAAATTGTTTACCTGCTTTACAATCTTAAAGACAGCGTACCTCATATCTCCTCTCAATCTGCTCTTTTCTAAGGGAACAAACTTCTTGGCTACACAGCGTTTAATCCACACCAGGGCTCAGGCCAACACCCAGCCTGACCCACACCCAGCCTGACCCACACCCAGCCTGACCCACACCCAGCCTGACCCACACCCAGCCTGACCCACACCCAGCCTGACCCACACCCAGCCTGACCCACACCCAACCTGACCCACACCCAGCCTGACCCACACCCAGCCTGACCCATACCCAGCCTGACCCACACCCAGCCTGACCCACACCCAGCCTGACCCACACCCAGCCTGACCCACACCCAGCCTGACCCACACCCAGCCTGACCCACACCCAGCCTGACCCACACCCAGCCTGACCCACACCCAGCCTGACCCACACCCAGCCTGACCCACACCCAGCCCGACTCACTCCCCACCTGGTCCAGGCCCAACCTGTTGGATGTTTTAGCGCATCCAACCCTCCTGGCCTGTCCTGGTATCTCTGAGAATCAAAAATTAATCTCCCGGACGGAAACCACCCCAAGTGATCGGGGAGGAAAATCGCACGGAAATCTCAAGCTGAATATTGAAGGGCTGTTTGCGGGACGCTGCTGTGCGCAATTGGCTGCCACATTTCACCCACAAAATACACAGTCACTGCATCTTACAGTACAACCCATGAAGCTCTTTGAGACATCTGTATGTCGTGATGAGGCACTATATCAAATTCAAGGATTATTATTATCAATCGGGATGGCCACATCATAGAATACAATCATAAAATCATAGAATATGACAGCACAGAAGGAGGCCATTTGGCCCACCGAGCTACCCAATCAGTCCCACTCCCCCGCTCTTTCCCCACATCCTTGCAAATGTTTCCTTTTCAAGCGCTTATCCAATTCCCTTTTGAATGCTGTTATTGAATCTGTTTCCACCCTATCAGGCAGTGCAGCCCAGACCCTAATAACTCTCTGTGTAAAAAAAAAATTCTCCTCATCTCCCCTCTGGTTCTTTTACAAATTATTTCAAATCTATGTCCCCTGAAAGAAAAAAGTTTCTCCCTATCAACTCTATAAAATACCCTCATATTTTGAAAACCTCTGTTAAATCGCCCATCAATAATTCTTACTGTGTATAATAGTATATAATAAACCTTGCATTTGATATAGCGCTTTTCACGTCTTTGAGATGTCTCAAAGCGCTTTCCAGAATATATTGTCAAATGAATTGACTATATTTGTAGGTGAAACGTGGCAGACAATTGCACTGCACACAGTTGTGGAATGAAGTGACCAATTTTATATTTTTTTTCTTGAGGGATTATTATCAGGCGTGTGGAGTAAGGAAACTTACCCAGAATTTCAGCCTGTCCAGAAATCAGACCCAGCTCTCTCGCTTGCGAGGCGAGTGCTCTACCCACTGAGCTACAGGACCACCTTCTTCCACCTCCATCACATGGCCTACCTCTGACGATACCTTACCCCAAACGCAGCCGAAACCCTTTTGCATGTGTTCCACTGGTTCCCCATCACTGAACTGATCAACTTCAAGATCCTGACTCTCATGTTCAAATCCTTTCACTCTCTGGCCCCTTCCCACCTGCCCGACCCCCTCACTCCCCACCTCTCCGACCCCCTCACTCCCCACCCGGCACCTCCGCTCGACTGGCACCAACCTCCTGCTCATCTCTCGCACCCTCCGCCCCACAATCCGAGGTCGCGCTTTCAGCCACCAGGCCCCGAAACTCTGAAAAACTCTCCCTTAATCCCTCCGCTTTGCCCCTCTCTCCCATTTTTCAAGTCCCCCCTTAAAAACTTTCTCTTCGACCATGTTTATGGCAACCACACCCCACCGGCTCAGAGTCAGGCTCTGCCACTGTTAAATGCTCTGAGATGCTACCGTGCAGAGGGCGCTATATATGTGCAAGTTGTTGTTGCTGTAACTAGTAGTAAGTAGCAACCGATTGTCCAGTTTTAGTCGATTGATGGATCGCTTTTCCGGGGGTAATAATCCCTTAAAAAGAAAACAATGATTTGGACTCAATCCACCACTGTTTGTGCACAATTGGCTCCCACGTTTCACCCACAAAATATACAGTATATTCTGTGTTCATATTGAGAGGTCATAAAGATGTGATAATGTGCCATATCAAATATCAAAAGGATTGTTATGTTATGACCTGAGCCTGACCTTGTAAAACTTTTTTCACAGATTCTCATCAAGAACCGTTTGACGGAGCTGGATGCCCGGACCCAGGATGGGACCACTCCCCTCGCCCTCGCTGTGCGCCTGGAGCACAGCGAGATCGTGGATGAGCTCATCAACTGTGGGGCTGATGTCAATGCCACTGACAAACAGGGTAAGTCCCTGTCAGGAATTTGTCCCGTGCTGAGGGTTGGGATCAGAGAGGGCAGGAGGGCAGGGAGAGTGGGGGTGGGAGGGTGACCGAAGACACAGTTGAAGAGGAGGGTCTTGAGATGGGCCTTGAAGTAGGCTAGGAAGGGTGTGAGGCCAAGGGACTGTGGGATGGAGTTCCGAAGGGTGGGGTTAGAGAGGCTGAAGCCCGATTGCCAATGGTGGGCTGGAGCAGGCTGAGCGGGGAGAGCAGACAGGTCTGCATGCAGTTAGCAGATCACAGAAGTAGGGAGGAGCAAGGCCGAAGATGAGGACGGTAACCGTGGGTCTCCTCGGAGCTGAAGAAGCTCCAGGGAGACGTGTTTGGCAACGGAATGTCAGAATCGGGCCAGCTATCTGTGACGGTCTTTATTCCAGTTCCTGAGCCAGGCGGGTCCACAGTGTGATGACAGCAGGACCTGGAAGGGCAGACCAGTCATGGGGGCAGGGAATCCTACACTCAGCTCCTGTTAACCCCGCAGCCAAAGCCCTATCGGGTCGGGTGGTCCTGGCTGGACAAGCAGCGGGAAAGCTGGTCAGATAGTGATATCAATGGCATTATGTGGTATTAGCTGGTTAGACTCCAGCAGTTACAACACACACTCTGGGGTCCCCCAAGCCTTGGGTCTTGCCAACCTGCCCCTAACCTGATCCTCTCTGGTTCAATTCACAGGTAAATCCTCTCTGCACTGGGCGGCTGCGGTGGACAATGCGGAGGCTGCTCTGTCCCTGCTCCAGCACGGCGCCAACCCCAACTTGCAGGACCTCAAGGTGAGCGTTGGGGGGAGCAGGAGAGGGGGAAGTGGGTCGGGGGGAAGGCGGTGAGAGTGGGTAGGTGAGTGGGGAGGGATGAGGGAGGCGCTGTGGCCTGAGTTTACGCTCTCATGTCGACTGCTCCACTGCCTCCTTCCCCGTTTCCCCAACTCCAACATCTATAAACTACAACTGATCCAGAATTCCAGCACCCGCGCACTCACCCACACTAAACTCCGTGCAATCATCACCCCAGTCTTCATGAGGCTCCTCTGGCTTCCTATCACACACAATAACTCCGTACCCACATCACCCCAGTCCTCACCAGGCTTCTGTGGCTCCCTATCACTCATCTACAAATCAATCCATTCCCTGGACTACCCTATCTCTGACTTGCTCACTCCCCACTTCACCAGCTGCTCGGCTGGCTCCGGCCTCCTGCTTGTCTCCTCGTCCCCTCCGCTCCATCATCGGCGACCAAACTTACAGCCACTAAGCCCCAAAACTTTGGAACTCTCCCTGAATTGCTCCGCCTTCCCCTCCTTTAGTTCACGACTGAAGACGGTCCTCTTCAACCATGCCTACGGTCACCTCCCCCTCAGCCACCGGCTCTGCCACTGTCAAGTGCTGCAAGACACGAAGGGCGCTGTGTAGATAGATGCAAGTGGCGGTTGTTGTTGTTGTTGATTATGCCAACTCCATGCTTGTCGGCCTTCCCAACTCTTCCCTCCACAAGATCATCGAGAATTCTGCAGCTCGTGTCCTCTCCCGCACCAGGCTGTTGTGACCCCATCACCCCCACCCTCGCCCGCCTCCACTGGCTCCCCATCCCCCAGATGATACAGTTCAAAATCCACGTCCTCAACTTCAAAGCCCTCAAGGGCGTCGTTCCTCCCTACCTCTGTGACCTGATAACCCCATATCAGCCTGTCTGCTCCCACCGCTCAGCAGGCTCCAGCCTGTTCTATGTCTCCTGCCCGCCCACCCCACCCTTGGCAGTCAGGCTCTCTGCCCGCACCCTCCCTCAAGGCAAGCCTCAAGACCCACCTCTTCGACTGTGCCTTCGGCAGCCCTCCTACCCAATTCTGCCCTCCCTGATCAGTGCCTTGGGACGTCCTCCCGGCATTAAAGGCACTTTAATGCAATATTGTATTCTATTTTGTATTGTGATTGAAGGGGTATAAATTCAGAACCAATTGATGCAAACGCTATTTCAATGAACGAGTAGTGGAATCTGTGGAACAGGCTCCCCCTGGAGATGGTTGAAGCAGGAAGTGTTGATACTTTCGCACAGATTAAACAGTTTTCTTTCAGGAAATAACATTATGGGATATAGAACATAAGTTGTTTGGGACATGTGCATGAGACCGCCAGGAAGGTGGAAGGCGAACTAGATGGACCTTCGTCTTTATCTTCTGCCTACTTCACGTCCCCCGCCTTGCCCTCTCTGCCACCACCCTCTGGAACTCCATCCCACAGTCCCTCCACCTCGCCCCCTCTCTTGCCTCCTACAAGACCCGTCTGAAGACCCTCCTCTTCGACCGTGCCTTCGGTCACCCACCTACCCCTACTCTCCCCCCTCCACCCCCCTGATCCCAACCACCAGCTTGGGTGCGGATCCCTGACTGTCCAGCGCCCTGGGACGTCCTCCTGATGTGAAAGGCTCTGTGTCAATGTCATTTGGTGTGTTGTTGTTGTTGTGTGTAACTGGCTCTCCTCTCTCTCTCTCTGGGGGTAATGACAGGGGGAGACTCCGCTGTTCACCGCCGCTCGGGAGGGCAGCCTGGAGACGGGGCGAAGACTGCTCAGCTACGGGGCCAATAGGGAGCTGCCGGACCACCTGGGCCGGACCCCTGGCAACGTGGCAGCCGAGAGAGCCCATCATGACCTCGAGCAGCTACTACAGGAGCACAGCCCAGAGCAGGCCACAGCCAGGGTCTTTCCCTGCCCTCCCATCCCCGCCCTTAACCCGGGCCTCCACCCCCCGCACAGTGGGAGGAGGCCTGGAGCCAAGGCCTCCAGTGAGCGGGAGACACAAGGCCTTAGCGCCCAGGCTCACATACACCTGAGCCACACTCCCTGCCAGCCTCAGGCTCACGTCCCGACCGATCTCTCTCCCAATTACTGTCAGGCCTACTCTGGCCTGGTCTATGCTGGACACTTGCCCTCAGGCGCCGGGCACTGCTGGCATGGGGGAGGGGATAGAGTGACGGACCGACCCTCAGGCCTAGGGGGAAAATTCCTGGTGGGGACCGAGTGGGGGGCAGGCGGGCAACAGGGGCAGAGACACACCCCTGTATCTGGCACCCACTCCAGGTCCCCCCACACTACCTGCTCCCGGCACACGCTCAGCTACCATCCCACCTGCTCCCGGCCGGAGAAGGGGTCAGGGGGGCCGGGCTCTACCCCACGTCTCACGCCTATCAGAGCTGTCCTTCCGACACCGACACAGAGCCTCCTCCGCACTTGCTCCTCCTCACGCCCTCCCCACAGTCACTCGATGCATGGTCGAGCCCCTCTCCTGACCCGAACCAATCTGTCTGGTCCACTGGTGTACCCAGTCCTGGCTCGTAGCCAACCATAACAAATTACACTTGTACAGCGGCCGTCATGTCGGAAAGATGTCCCAGGGCTGGACGGTCAGCTTTTTTTGGACCCTAGCTGGGAGATCGGGGTGGGAGAGGGTGAATTTGGGAGAGTGGCCGAAGGTACGGTCGAAGAGGAATGTCTTTAGATGGGTTTTGAAGGAGATAATAGAGAGGGATGAGGCGGAGGGATTGCGGGATAGATTTCCAGAGCTGCTGAATGTCCGACCATCAATGGTGAGCGGGAAGTGCTGTGGACCTGGAGCAGGCCGGTGCGGAGGGAGCGGACAGGCTGATATGGGGATTGGGTGGTGGGAGTGTTTGGTGGGGGGCATTTGGTGGGTGTGGACAGTGCCAGTGTGAGGGGTGGGGAGCACATTGAGAACACAGTGAGGGGACACCGTCCTTCGGTCGAGACGTTAAACCTTAGATCGTGCCCGAAGACCTTCCTCTTCGCCCGTGCTTACGGTCACCTCCTCCCCCCCCGTCTCACTACGGCGGGGCATCAGGCTCTGCCACTGTTAAACACCCTGAGACACTGTCCTGCTTGAAGGGCGCTGTGGAAACGCAGTTTGTTGTTGTTCCCTGTCCAGGCGGACGGTAAACATAAGCGAAGCTATCGGGGGAAATGAGAAGGGAGTTTCTCTCCCACGGGGTCCTGCCCGTAACAAAACACCTCTCTGCTCTTGCGTCCTGTTCTGCATTTGCTGACCAACACACCGTATCCAACCTGGGAGTGTGGATGTCGCACAGTGTAGAGGGAGCTTTACTCTGTCTCTGACCCGTGCTCTGGCTGTCCTGGGAGTGTGGATGGAGGGTATGAGATAGATGGACGTTTGAAGTAAGAGTAGCCATAAAGAGCAATCAAAGGAGGAACATTTCTCTCTCCTGTTATATCACCCGCGGCCAATAGATGGTGATGCTTCCCCGTGTTACAGCATCTCACCCTCAGCACCTCCTGGGTTATATTTACCAGTTATTTACCCACTGACCTGTTATTTACCCTCTGACCTCTGCTCAGAGCTAAGCTTTGACTCACTATTTACTGAAATGTATTTAATGTATTTATTGTTGATTGCCTCCTCTCCTCCCCTGTCTCTCTCTCTCTCTCTATCTGCTATGTTAAAGCTATGGTGATGTGTGTATGATCTCCGCGGTGTGAGGTGACAGGTGACACTGTCCGCTGTGAACTCTTCACTTATTAAACCATAAAAACTACCGACAACCGTATTAATCCCGTGTACTGTGTATATTAGCTCCGTGGTTAGAGCGCTGGCCTCACAAGCGAGAGACCTGGGTTCGATTCCCGGCAGCGCGAAGCATTGGGCAAGTTTTCTTCCTCCACACACATGCCCTTGTTTACCCGGCAGCAAGTAAGAACCTGGTTGTTAAGACGATTGGTGGATCACTTTTCCGGGGGTAATAATCCCTTACAAATAAAAATAATAATTTGGTCACTCAATCCACGACTGTTGGACGCTGCTGTCCACAATTGGCTGCCGGGTTTCGCCCACAAAATATACAGTCAATTCACTTTACGGTATATTCTGTCAAGCGCTTTGAGTCTCTCGAAGACCTGATAATGCGCTATATCGAATGCAAGGATTATTTATGTAATAATGATTATATCTCACATACATATATCTGCGTATCTCAGACTATATCGCAAAACGGGTACCAACACCTGCACAAGCTCCGTCTGTGCTCCGTCTGTGCCCGAGAGTGAGATCTCTCGCCGCGCTATTGAAAAAGAGAAAAGAGTTCCTCTCTCTCCCCAGTGTCCTGACCGACAATCCCCCCCCAGATAAAATGGGTCACTCGCTCCATGGCTGCTTGCGGGGACCTCCCTGTGTGCAAATTGGCTGCCGCTTTCCACCCACTAAACACAGAAAGGTGCCAAAGCAAAGGTAAGGATTAACATTTACTGTTTTATTTGTATCTTCAAATTAAGCTGCTGCGCTGTGTGGAACCAGTGGAGCCGGGGGTTGGGGCGAGGGTGAGAGGGCTGGATGGAGGAGGGGAAGGGCAATGGTGGGGGGGTGTGGGGGGTGACATTAGAATTGGGTTCCTGGCAGGATGTGGCCTGTGTCAGGGTCACAACCACCAGAAACACAGGAGAGCAGTGATGAGACACAAGCCGGAGACGGCAGCTTTGGTGTAGATCCTCCGCGGAGTAGGAGAATGGGGGTCTCGGGGGAGGGGCTCTGTGGCGTGGAGGTCTGGGCAACGGAGGCTGAGCTGGGGCTTCCCCGACTGGACGGACATGTGTTTTCTGTTTTTTGTGTTCAGCTCTGAGAGAGAGAGAGAAAAAGCAATAGGTGAGCATGGCATCACTGGCATGTGAAGTGACTATGTGCTTTGCCGGTAAATGCGGCAGCTCAGTTGCCGCATGACAACATTCCCGCAAACAGCCATGGAATTGAGCGACTGCTTTTATCTCCTGACGTGAAAGGCGCTGTAGAAATATAATTTGTTGGAGGATTGTTAGCCGGGGGGCGAACTTTGTGCGCAAACTGTCTGCCGCATCCACTCGCATCACACACAGTCACTACAGTTCACAGTAATAAAGGGCAGTGTGAGGGGTGAGGGGGCAGGTTGAGGTTGACGGTTTCGCTTGAGGGTTGAGATTGAGGGGGAGTTGAGGATTAGTTGGAGATGTTGAGGGTTGGGTTACGGATTGGGTTTGAGTTTGTTGCTGAGTTGGGGTGTTGAGGTTGGCGTTGGGGGAAGTTGAGAGGGGGGTTTGGTTTGGGGTCTCTGACCTGACAGGCCCTCTCCTCGCTGAAGGACCTCCTCGAGGGTGGTGACCAGGACACTCTCCAGATCAGGCATCACCACCAGACTGCGTCGGGACCAGGAGTCACTGTAGGTCTTCTTCAGCTTCTGGATATACGTGTCTGGTGAGAGAGAGGGGGAGCGGGAGGAAGAAAGGGCGAAGAGAGGAGAAGGGAAAGGGAGAGTGGGTAAGGGGGAGAGGGGAGAGGAAACAAAGTTAGGAGAAAGGTGGGTGAGAGAGAAGGAGAGGGTGTGAGAGAGTGGAGAGAGAGAGGGTGGGGGAGGGTAAGATACAGATAGGAAATCAGACAAGGGAGACATGAGAGGGGTGAGGGGGAGAGTTGAAGAGGGGTGGGGGTTATTGGGAGGAGAGAGGAGCGAGAGCAAGGGAGGGGGAAGAGAGATGGGGAGGATGGAAGAGAGAGGGAGAGAAGGGAGGGAGAATGAGGGGGGAAATGAGAGAGGGAGGGTTACGATAGAAAGAAGAGAGATAGAGAGTGGGAGGGTGATAGTGGGAGAAAGAGAGTGGAGAGACAGAGAGGGAGGGAGGTAGGGAGAGAGGGAGGGCGGAGAGAAAGAGTGGGTAGAGAGGGTGGTAGAGATTGTAAAGGATCAATAGACAGCCTGATGCCTGAGCCCCTCTCCTTCGTCTTCGCTCTTCCCTCCTTCTAGGCCCGTCTCAAGACCTTCTTCAATCTTCCTCTTCGACCTTGGCTCCCATTTCCCCTGGGGTGGCTGAGAGACTAATCCCAGCCACTGTCTCTCTCTCCCTGTCTTCCTCTCTGTCCCTCTCTCCCCCGCCTCTATCCCTGTCTATATCTATTCCGCCCCCATCTCTCTCTCCCCCACCATCTCTGTCTCCTCATTTCTCCTCCCGCCTCTCGCTCCCTGTCTCTCTCCCCCCCGTCTCTCTCGCCATATCTCTCTCTCCGTCTCTCTCCCCCCCGTCTCTCACTCCCCATCTCTCCCCCGTCTCTCTCCTCCCCGTCTCTCTCATCCTGTCTCTCACTCCCCATCTATCCCCCGTCTCTCTCCTCCCTGTCTCTCTCACCCTGTCTCTTACTCCCCATCTCTCCCCCTGTCTCTCTTTCCGTCTCTCTCTCTCTCCCCCCCCCGGTCCTCTTCCCCCCATCTCTCTCTCTCTCCCTTTCTCTCACTCTCCATCTCTCTCTCTCCCCCGTCTCTCTCCCCCGCAGTCTCTCTCTCTCCCCCGGGATCACTCACCGAATTCGATGAAGACGTAGGGCCGGGTGACAGCCGGAACCTTCCGCAGGTGCAGTTCGCTGAACTCGGCCTCCAGCCCGGCCAGGAAGGAGAAGGCGTTCCTGTGGCTGAACCTGGCCTCGCACAGCGTCAGGTAACAGATCCCCCCCGCTGTCAGGCAACTGGCCAAGGGCAACCAGGGTCAGTACAGGAGGTCAGTACCGCCAGGAACAAGAGTCAGTATAGCCAGCAACAGGCGGTCAGTACAGGCAGCAACAGGCGGTCAGTACAGCCGGCAATGGGCAGTCAGTAATAATAATAATAATAATAATAATAAACCTTGCATTTGATATAGCGCTTTTCACGTCGGGAGGACGTCCCAAAGCGCTTCACAGAACACACTGTAAAGCGAATTGACTATATTTGTGGGCGAACGCGGCAGCCAATTGCGCACAACAATGTCCCACAAACAGTCGTAGATTGAAAATGACCAATTTATTATTGTTTTGGGTTTTGGAGGGATTATTATTAGGCTCTGTGTGGAGTAAGGAAACTTGCCCAAGGTTTCGCCCTCTGCCTGGAATTGAACTCAGGTCTCTCACTTGCAAAGCGAGTGCTCTAACCACTGAGGTACAGGACTCCACAACAGTACAGACGGACACAGATGGTCGGTACAGCCGGTCAGTACCGTCCCAGTCACAGTTGACAACACAGATACTGTCACCAGGTACAGGCACACATCTTCACCATCACCCCACACACCCCCCCACCCCGCCCCGCCCCGCTCCCTTCTCGCGGTACCTACTGGAAGGTGTAATCTCCGGCCTCCAGGGAGCAGCGAGCCGGCGAGAGCTCATTCAGTTTGTGGACAAGTTGCTTTGCCTGAAGCTGATATTGCTGTAGATTCCTCCCCGACTGTCGGACACACACACACCACAGCTCAGTGACTGACACACACACACACACACACACCGCAGCTCAGTGACTGTCAGACACACAACACAGCTCAGTGACAGTCACACACACACACACCACAGCTCAGTGACAGTCACACACACACACACACCACAGCTCAGTGACTGTCAGACACACAACACAGTTCAGTGACGGTCAGACATACACACACAACACAGCTCAGTGACTGTCACACACACACACACCACAGCTCAGTGACTGTCACACACACACACCACAGCTCAGTGACTGTCACACACACACACCACAGCTCAGTGACTGTCACACACACACACACCACAGCTCAGTGACTGTCAGACATACACACCACAGCTCAGTGACTGTCAGACACACACACACCACAGCTCAGTGACTGTCAGACACACACACACCACAGCTCAGTGACTGTCACACACACACACACACACCACAGCTCAGTGACTGTCAGACACACACACCACAGCTCAGTGACTGTCAGACACACACACACCACAGCTCAGTGACTGTCAGACACACACACCACAGCTCAGTGACTGTCAGACACACACACACCACAGCTCAGTGACTGTCAGACACACACACCACAGCTCAGTGACTGTCAGACACACACACACCACAGCTCAGTGACTGTCAGACACACACACACCACAGCTCAGTGACTGTCAGACACACACACACCACAGCTCAGTGACTGTCAGACACACACACCACAGCTCAGTAACTGTCAGACACACACACACCACAGCTCAGTGACTGTCAGACACACACACCACAGCTCAGTGACTGTCAGACACACACACACCACAGCTCAGTGACTGTCAGACACACACACACCACAGCTCAGTGACGGTCACACACCACACACACACACCACAGCTCAGTGACTGTCACACACCACACACACACACCACAGCTCAGTGACTGTCAACGACACACACCACAGCTCAGTGACTGTCAACGACACACACCACAGCTCAGTGGTGTGTCTGTGTGTGTGGCAGGCGGAGTGTGCGTGACAGGTGGAATGCGTGTGCGTGGCACATGGAGTGCATGGCAGGTAGACTGTTTGTGCGTGTGACAGACGGAGTTTGTATGTGTGTTACAGGAGGAGTGTGTTTGTGACAGGTGGAGTATGTGACAGGCGGAACGTATATGTGACAGGCGGAGTGTGTGTGTGAGACAGCCGGTGTGTGTGACACAGCCGGCGTGTGTGTGACAGACAGAGTGCGTGTATGACAGGTGAAGTGTGTGTGTGTGTGTGTGACAGTTGGAGTGTGTTTGTGTGTGTGAGACAGGTGGTGTTTGACTGTCAGAGTGCGTATGTGACAGGAAAATGTGAGTGTGTGACAGGCGAACTGTGCGTGTGACAGGTGGATTATGTGTGTGATAGCTGGAGTGTGTGTGTGTGAGCCACGCGCAGTGTGTGTGGGTGACAGACGGAATGTGTGTGTTTGTGTTACAGGTGGAGTGTGTGTGTGTGACGGGCAGAGTAGACTACGCCAGACTACGGCACTACCTCACCCCTCACGCTGCTGAAACTCTGGTCCACACCTTTATCCCCTCAAGGCTGGACTATGGGAACTCTCTCCTCGTCGGCCTTCCCGGCCCTCCCTCCACACTGCAGGTCATCCAGAACTCTGCAGCTCGTGTACTGTCCCGCACCAGACACCGCGACCACATCACTCCCACCCTCGCTCGCCTCCACTGGCTCCCCATCCCCCAGAGGATCGAATTCAAGATCCTCATCCTCACCTACAAGGCCATTCACGGCCGCGCTCCCTCCTACCTCTCCGACCTACTATCCCCCTACCTCCCTGCCCGTCCGTACCCTCCGTTCCTCTGACTCCGGTCTGCTCCACATCCCCCGCCCCAACCGCCCTACCATCGGTGGTCGGGCCTTCAGCCTCTCAGCCCCCAGGCTCTGGAACTCCATCCCCCAGTGCCTTCGCCGCTTCTTCCCGTTCCTCCTTCAAGGCCGGTCTCAAGACCTTTCTCTTTGACCTTCAGCCTTCAGCTCCGCTCTCGACTCTCTGCCCCCTCCTCACTCCCTCCCTCCCCTCCCCTCACCCTGACCATTTCCCCAATGCTCGGGTCCTGACCCAACTGTACAGCGCCTTGGGACATCCTCCCGACGCGAAAGGCGCTCAATAAATGGAATCTTGTTGTAGAGTGTGTGTGTAACAGGAGGAATGTGTGTGTGTGAGAGGTGGAGTGTGTGTGTTTGACAGGTGGAGTGCTTGTGTTTGACAGTTAGAGTGTGTGTGTGTGACAGGCGGAGTGTGTGTGTATATTTACCTGCTCGTCTTCCTGCATCGAGGCGGCCAGAGGCAGTCCATCAGCAACACGAGCGATGATCGTCAGCCAGATCATCCTGGAGAGCGGGAGTGTGAGAGAGAAAGAGAGAGTGTATGAGAGAGTGTGTCAGAGAGAAGAATATATGTTTGAGTGTGTCAGAGAGAACAAGAGTGAGAGCGTGTGTGGGAGAGTGAGAATGTGTGAGAGAGTGTGTTTGAGAGAGTGCATGTGAGTGTGTGAAAGAGTATGAGTGAGAGATAGCGTGAGAGGGAGTATGTGTGAGAGTGTGTGTGTGTGTGAGAGAGGGTATGCGAGTGAGTGTGTGAGTGTGTGTGAGATGGAGAGGGAAACGATGAAAGAGTGAAAATGTGTGTGTGAGAAATTGCATGAGTGTGTGAATGTGAGAGTGAGTGTGTGAGAGCGAGCGCGTGTATATATTTGTGTGAGAGACTATAATAGTGTAAGAGAGACCATGTCTGAGTGTGTGAGAAAGAGTGAGACAGTGTGTGAGAGAGAGTGAGACAGAGTGAGACAGTGTGAGAGAGTCGGTGTGAGAGAGAATGAGATATTGTGTGTGTGAGAGAGAGAGGATGAGACATTATATGTGAGAGAGACAGAGAGAGAGATTTACATCACACTCACAGAAAAAGAGAGAAGTGACCGGGTGACTGACACAGTCAGACAGACACACAGATAGAGGACGGACAGACAGACAGACAGACAGACAGACAGACAGACAGACAGACAGACAGACAGACAGACAGACAGACAGACAGACAGACAGCGCCACACCCACACAACCACTTGCTGTGAGTTGCAGCTCACACTCTGAGCCTCAGCCTATGTTTCCCCCTCAGTGCACTAACCTGCAGCCGTGACAGGACCTGAGGGAGGGCTCAGACAGGGTGTTTACTAACCCTGTGTTTGATGCAGCACCTTGTCAGGTAGGAACACCTCCAATCCCTCCACAGGAGGCTTCACTGAGAGGCGTAGTGACTGTATAATTAAGAACATCAGAATTTGCTGGCGAAAGAAGACCAAAGTCCATCCAGTTCGCCTTCCACCATCCTCCTGGCAGTCGCTTGTCATGTCATGTCCCAAACTCTACACTGTCTAACAGTGTATAAAGATATTATTTTCTGGCAGAAATTTGTTCTTGAAACAAATGACATTTTCGGCTTCCGCCGTCTGTCTCCCTCGGGAGCCTGTTCCACAAGTTCACTACTCACTCACTGAAGGAGGGTTTCCAAAGATTTGTTCCGAATTTACTCCCTTCAATCACAGGCCGTGTCCTCAGGTTCTACTGTTCAGGACAAGATAAAACAGTTGATCATGATCTACATTATCTCGTCCCATCAGAATCAGCATATTCAGAATATTTCCATATCTTCGAGGGGTGAGGAGGAAGTCGAGGTAAGCAGGGGGTCTCGTCGGAGCTGAACTGGCTCCAAGGTGACACGTTTGGCACCTGAATATCGTAATCGAGCCAGCCCTCCGAGAAGGTCTCTAGTCTTGTTCCTGGGCCAGGCACGTCCAGGCCACTGGGGGCACGGAGTCATCCCACTCAGCTCCTGTTAACTCTGCAAACTAAAGCCCTAAAGCATAGAGTGGTCTTAGCTGGACATGCAGTGGGAAAGCTCGCCAGACAGTGATATCAATGGCAAGCTACGTGATGTTAGCTGGTTGGACTCTAGCAGTTACCCCAACACACGCTCTGGGGTCCCCAAGCCTTGGGTTGTGATCTACACCTGACACTCTCTGTGGGATGAGGTAAGCAGGTGTGTCCCTCCAGAGAGAGCGAGAATATTCCATTCAATACATGGAAATTTCCATGTGTAGCTGGTTTGGAGAGTGTTAAGCAGAGCGATGGGTTCCAGTGTGCGTCAGACATCCGCTGAACAAGAAAAAGGGAATTTATTTTCACGGCAATGTCACACGAACAGCCATGGAGTGTATGACCAATCTATCTGGGGGATTGTTGGTCAAGACATCGGAGAGAGAGAAAGAGAGAGAGATTTCCTTCTTTTTTTAAATAGCCCCAAGAGAATCTTTCAAATTGTTTGCTGAAACAGATCAGATTTCAGCTTGTAACTCTCTCCCGGGATGTGTTATTCTATATATAACACACATTCCCCCCTCCCACCGGATCATCTCAAAGCGCTTCACAGGACACATTGTGAAGTGTAGTGACTGTGTATTTCGTGGACGAAATGCGGCAGCCACTTTACGGACAGCGACGCCCCCACAAACAGCCAGTGAGCTGGTGATATTTTCGGCCAGGACACTGGGAGAGAGAGAAAAACTCCCTTCTCTTTTCCAACAGCACCACAGGAGATAATAATCTTTCCATTTGATATCGAAACTTATCACGTCTTTGAGACATCTCGCAGACTATACTGTATATACTGAATTTAATGTGTGCTTCGTGGGCGAAACACAGCAGCCAACTGCGCACAGCAGCGTCCCACAAACAATCGCGGATTGAGTGACCCAAGTTATTGTCATTTTTAAGTGCGGGCCACTGCACTGTTCATAACCACAAAGCAAAACAAATCTGCAATCTTGAACATCCGCCTGAACGGTGCACAGACAGGGAGAGTTAGGTTTAACGTCTTGTCTGAAGAAGCTCTCCGAGACGTCCCCCCACTCGTGAGGGGCGCTGCGTAACCACAATTTGCCGTCGGTTTAAATAAGAACAAGGGATTTGCCTGTTGTGTGGAACAATAAAGTTTTATTGAAAAGCAATACGGTTATTTATTAGCAGCACAGAATGGTAGTTTATAAAGAGTGAAAGGGACCCAAACTCCGCACCGTCTCTCCCTCTCTCTGTGGGTGAACGCAGACACGGAATTCCCGGGAAAAATTATTCCGATCTCCCGGAAAAATGGCCTGCGCCTTTAATGGTGAGGGTACTCGCTTTCTCCCCTCCCTCTCACTCACTCACTCACTCACTCCCTCAATCAATCAATCAATCAATCAATCAATCAATCAATCAATCAATCAATCAATCAATCAATCAATCACACCCCTCTTCTAACTCTCACTCCCTCCCTCTCATTCGCTATTCCCTCACTCAATCCCTCCCTCCACCCTCACATTCCCTCCTCTCCCTCACTTCCCTCCCACTCATACTCATTCCCCTGCCTTTCACTCTCTCACTCATTCCTCCATCACTCACTCCTTCTCGCTCTCACAATCACTCATTCACACTTTCTCACTATATGCCCTCACTCCCCCACTCCCCCCTCACTCTCATTCCCCCTAAGTCTCACTCATTCCCCACTCACTCACTCCTCCTCATTCTCGCCCCTTCATCACTCACTTCCCCTCACTCACTGCCCCCTCACTCTCATTCACTCCCCCCCACCATCCGCTCTCACTCTCATTCGCCTCTCTCTCTCCCTCCCTCACTTCCCGGGTCTTTTAATGGAGAAGATTTCACTATCGGAAGGGGGGTGGGCGCGAGTGAAATGCAGCCAAGACTCACGGAGGGGAGGGGGAGAAGGGTAGAGGGGAGGGGAGACCGTTGAACAGACAGACAGACAGACAGACAGACAGACAGACAGACAGACAGACAGACAGACAGACAGACAGACAGACAGACAGACAGACAGACAGACAGACAGACAGACAGACAGACAGACAGACAGACAGGAGGGAGCCCGGTGAACACTCTTTACAAATCGTCTCTTGGCAAAAGAAGACATTTTTAAAACCCGGAAAAATATGGGAGTGGAGGCGTCGGGAGAGAGAGAGGAAACAATTTCAATCTTAAAAACTAAAACCACAATCACAATCCTCTGTCATTATCAAAGGTTTCCCCCTGTGGAGTGTGTGTTGCCTTCAAAAAAAATTATACATTCATATCAAAAAAAAGGGCGCGAAAAAAGTTAATAATACAGATCATGGGGGGAGTGGGGGTGTAACAGGCACAGGTAAAAACTTTTATAAGTTGTTCGGAGATTTCAATTCAAACCAAAACCATACTGACCTCGAATAATATCATCGATTGGGGACACCTTAAACCCACCCTTAATAATAATCACAATAATAATTCTTGCATTTCATACAGCACCTTATCACGTCATTGAGACGTCTCCAAGCGCTTCACCGAATATACTGTTAGGTGTAGTGGCTGTGTATTTTGTGGGCGAAATGCGGCAGCCATTTGCATACAGCAGTGTCCCACAAATAGTTGTAAATTAAGTGATCAAATTATTATTTCTTTATTTTTTGGAAGGGATTATATAACACCCGGAGAAGCAATCTGCCAATTGACTTAACAACCGGGTTCCTACTTACTGCTCGTGTGTGGAGTAAGGAAATTTGCCTAAGGTTTTGCTCTGCCCGGGAATCAAACCTGGGTCCTCTCGCTTGCGAGGTGCGCGCTCTAAATGCTGCACTCGGGGATTTTAGGCGCGTTTCGATAGGAAGGGGGAAAGAGAGAGGGAAGGAAGGAGCGATGGATGAAGATGAGCGACACTGGGCCAGGAAGGATGGCTTGTAGCTAAGAAAACATGAGTCAACGAAAAGGAGGGCGTTTTGGGTCTCACGGTGGAACACACGTCATCAGGCTGATCAATGTGAGGGCGGGGGGAGAAGGGGAGGGGAGGGGAGGCGGGAGAGACGCCAAGGCTAAGAGTAGGGAAATACAGTGAAGGCAGCGGAGCCCCTCCCCCACCCTGTTACCCTGTTTCTGGATGCACGTTTCTTTTCAAATCGAAGGAGAGACGGGAGAGAGAGAGGGAAGGTGTGGGAGAGAGGGGGAGAGAGAGAGAGAGAGAAGGAGAGGTGGGGAGGAGTGGGGGGTGGAAGAGAGGGAAGGGAAAAATTAAACAATTAAACATTTAATCCCCCCCCCTCCCCCACCACTACACACACGCGCACACACACGCGGAAAAATAGCCCCCCACCACCCCCCCACCCGCCCGCCCGCCCGCCCCCCGCTCACAATATAAACCTTTCAGCACCGCCTGCCACGATGCGGAGATTCGAACAATAATAATTAAAAAAAATTTAAAAATGAAGACAGAGACAGAGAAAAAAAAAACACAGAAAGTAAGCGTGAGTATTGCTCAGAGGTAGTAAGTGAGTGTATTCTACAGTCAGGGCAGAGGTGAGAATTCTATTGGTATTTTTTTTTGTGTGAGCTTAGCAATGAGGTAATAAAGCTTACATTTTTTCTTTATCGAATGCCTAAAAGTCATGTACAAATAATTCTCTCTACAGTATATACAACGTTATTACTCCCACACCCACCCACCCCATCCCTCCCCCCCCCACACTTCCCTCCCCGCCCCCCCCCCCCCCCCACCCTCACTCTCGTCTCTCGGGGGTGAGGTTAAAATTCAGCATTACAAACAGCTCGTAAAAACCCTGGTCATCATAAATGTTGTGCTGCCCTCACCCCCAACTTCCCCCAAACCCCATTTCCACCACCAACCCCGGAGTTAATATTGGATGGATTCCCCCCCTCCCACACGCGCGCGCACACGCACACACACACAACACCCTCCCCCGCAACCATCACCACCCACCCCTCCCCTCCCACTGCAGCCAAAAATACAAATCTGCTTTGTTTAAAAAAAACACACACACACTCCCCGAAAAGTAACCCGGACAGAGGACGAGAGAGAGAGAGAGAGAACAAAATAAAGGAGAGAGATTTGGTTTTTTTGGATTTGAACGCGGGGCTCGGGCTGACTCTGCTGGTGGCGACAGCCCCGTCACCTCAGCCTGGAACGGCGTGTCTCCATCCTCTTCCCCAGCCCAGCCCAACCCCCTGCCCAACTCACAGACAGCACAGCCCCAGCCCAGCCCAGCCCAACCCAGCCCAGCCCAGCGCCAACCCAGCCCAGAGCCAACCCAGCCCAGAGCCAACCCAGCCCAGAGCCAACCCAGCCCAGCGCCAACCCAGCCCAGAGCCAACCCAGCCCAGAGCCAACCCAGCCCAGCTCATCCCATCCCATCCCAACCCAGCACAGCCCAGCCCAGCACAGCCCAGACCAGCCGAGGGACAGACTAGACTGGCAGCCCAGCCTCCCTTTGGCTGCTGATGAGAGAGTTCAAAATGGACAGCCTATGTTTTCAGCTGCTGGTCTCCGGGCTGAGCTCGGCCACGACGTCGGGGGTGGGGGGTGGCGGGGGGGGGGGGAGGCAGAGAGTGCCAGGGCCTCAGTAACCTTTTGTGGGCCTGATGTCAAAAAAGATTTGTGCTCCAACTAACCCCCTCACCCCATGTCAGCCCGGCTCCCCCCACCCCTGGCTCCCCCCACCCCCGGCTCCCCCCACTCCCGCGCCCCCCCCCACTCCACCACCCACACAAACACTTTGGGATTGTGAGGTAATAGAGGCACCGGCCAAATTGTGTGGGGCATCACGTAGCCAATCACAGGTGGTTGCTCATGGCACCCAATCACAGTGGAGTGGCTCGGCAGCCAATCACCTGAGGGCGCTTGGCAGCTAATCACCAGATGGTGCTCTTGGCACCCAATCACTGGGGGCGTATGGGGGGGGGTGGTCCGGCAGCCAACCACAGTGGAGCTTGGCAGCCAATCAAGGGGGGGGGGGGCCCAGCCGTGACCCCAACAGGAGGGGATGGTTGATGTCATTGGCGTGTGGGTGAGCCGTGGCGGGTCCTCGCAGTGAGGGCGGGTGTCTGGGCGAGGCCTGGCGGGGAGGGGGTGGGGGGTGGGGAGGGGTGTGGGGGGGGGCGAGAGTTTCACAGTTATTACGGACACCATTTCCCCCCCACATCCCCCCATTTTTTTCCCCCGGTTAACAAAAAATTATTTGTTTTCCTCCCTCCCTCCTCTTCCTCCTGTGGGTGGGTCGGTGGGTGAGTCGGTCGTTGCTGGAGGAAGGCTCGGGCGGGGCAGGCGGGCGGGCCCATCAGTTGGAGGTGTCAGAGTGCACACTTCCGGGTGCTTCCGTGGGCGACGTGACCGAGGAGGGGGTGGCCGCGTCCTGCCAACCTCCGTTAGCCTGAGACACAGAGGAAAACCCACTGCTCACACCTGCTTTCATATCCCCCCCCAACCCTCCCCTCGCACCTCACCCCCAGCCCCTCCCCCACAGCCACTCCCACTACCCGCCGCCCCTCACCCCCAACCCCTCCCACTCCCTCCCAGCCCCTCCCACTCACCCCCAGCCCCTCGCCCCTCCCCCAGCCCCTCGTCCCCAGCCGTGCCTCCTCTCCCTCAGACCCTCCTCCTCTCCCTCAGCCCCTCCTCCTCCTCAACCCAGCCCCCCACTCCCCCCAACCCTTGCCCCCAGCCCCTCCCCCTCTCCCCCGCCTCCTCAACCCTAGCCCCTCCCCCTAGATGTAATTCATCACATCAAAGCTCGACTACGCCAGCGCCCTCCTTGTCGGCGTCCCCCCCCCCCCCAACTCTTCCCTCCACAGGCTGCAGATCATCCAGAGCTCTGAAGCTCATGTCCTCTCCCGCACCGGGCTCCGTGACCCCATCGCCCCCCCACCCTCGCCCCGGCTCCGCTGGGCTCCCCATCCCCCAAGGGATAGAGCCCAAAATCCTCGTCCTCACCTTCAAGGCCCTCCATGGTCTCGCTCCTTCCTACCTCTGTGACCTGCTAACGTCTTATCAACCTGTCCGCTCCCCCCACTCACTAGGCTGTGGCCTGCACTGCCCCCACCCTCTGGAACTCCCCTCACCCTCCACCCCTTCTGATCCCAACCCCCGGCTCTGGTGCAGATCCCTGACCATCCACCGCCTTGGGACGTCCTCCCGACGTGAAAGGTGCTCTATAAATGGAATCTTGTTGTTGTTGTTGTTGTTGTATTTGTTGCTGTCGTTATTACCCTCTCGCCACCCTCCGCCGACTTCCTCCCCACTCCCTCCCCACCCCCTCCCCCGCGCGCCCCCCAGTAGTTACGTACCCTGATGTCCCGCGGAGAGTACATCTGATTGGAGCTCAGCCCGTCTCCATAACCACCCGCCTGGCTCAGCGAGTGACGCAGGGATTCCACCTGTCACACACACACACACACACACACACAGGGCGGGGGAGGGGAGTAGATTGCTCACTATCACTGGTGTCAATTCACACTGCTCACCATCACACTTACTGCTCACCATCACGCTCGCCGCTCACTATCACGCTCGCCGCTCACTATCACTCTCGCCGCTCACCATCGCGCTCGCCGCTCACTATCACGCTCGCCACTCACCGCCCACCATCACCGCTCACTATCACCCTCACTGCTCACCATCACACTCACTGCTCACCATCACCACTCACCATCACCATCACCACTCACCATCACCCTCACCGCTCACCATCACCCTCACCGCTCACCATCACCCTCACCGTTCACCATCACACTGCTCACCATCACATTCACTGCTCACTGTCACACTCACTGCTCACCATCACTGCACTCCCGCTCTGCCCACCCCTGCACTGACCTGTGCCCCCTGGTACGTGTCGCCGTTTAACCCCTGCATGCCCATGAACATATCCCCGGAGCCCGATAGGTTAAAGGATCCCGAGGAGCCTGCGGGGCCAAAGCACAGGATCGGCAAACGGTTAGACCTCAATGGGATCAGGCAGGTCTCCATCACACACACAGCCCCGTGTCTCACACCAGCACACACACATCACACCACACCCTGCAGTGACTGACACCCACTGGTGATCACTGAGCACAGGCTCGGTCACTACTGTACAGGGGAGAACAAGAGGGGGGGGGGAAGAGAGGGAAGAGAGAGGGGCGGTGGGGGAGAGAGAGGGGGAAGAGAGAGGGCGCAGAGATTGAGAGAGGTGAGAGATAGAGGGGGAGAGTGAGGGAAAGGGGAGAGCAGGGGGAAGAGAAAGGGGGTGGGGGGAGAGGGAGAGAGAGGGGGAAAGAGGGACGGAAATGGGAGATGGGGGCAAAATGAAGGGGGTTGGGAAGGGGAGAAAGGGAGGGAAATTGGCATAAAGAGTGGAAAGCGGAGAGAAAGAGAGAGGGGAGAGAGGGAAGGGAGAAGGGCGGAGACAGAGGAAAGAGATTGGGACACCGAGACAGAGGGAGAAAGGGGAGAGGAAAGAGATATGAACGGGAGAAGAGATGGGGGGTACAGAAGAAAGAAAGAGATGGGGAATGGGAAAGGAGAGATGGAGGGAGAGAAAAACACACACACAGGGGGGTTAAAGGGAGAGACGCAGAGAAAGGGACCCACAAGGGGGTAAGAGAGAAAGAGAGGTGGGGAGTGAGAGGGACGAGCGAGAGGAAGAGAGTAAGATGGCGGAGAAAGAGAGAGAGAAAGATGAGACAGTGGAGAGAGCAAAACAGGACAGAGAAAGAGAGGGGGGACAGAGAAAGAGTGGGGGAGAGAGGGATGGGGTGGGGGGCAGAATATTTATGGCACTGCATCACATTGAAATATCCCTTCACATACTGTAAAGCACAGTGACAGTAGGCGAAACACGGCAGCCAATTTGCGCACAGCAACATGATACTAATATTAATCCTTGCATTTGATATAGCACCTTATCAAGTCTTCAAGACGTCTCAAAGCGTTTCACAACCTATATAAAATATAAGGTATACTGACTGTATATTAACCCACAAAGAGTCGCAGAGCGAGTGACCGATTATCTGTGAGTATTGTCGGACAGGACATGGACAGATACCTCAATGACGTGATAATGTGCTTTGATCAAATGCAGGGTTCATATTCCTTACTATGGCATCGAAACATCGCAAAGCGTTTTGCAGGGTATACTATAAATTGCAGAGAAACGCGGCAGCAATGTCCCACAAACAGCCAGAAGAACGAGCGACCAATATTATCAGGGGAAATTATTGGCCAGGACTGGGGGGGGGGGAAGAGAATAATAATGATAATAATAATCCTTGCATTTAATATAATGCCGGATATTCACTGTAAAGTGAATTGACTATATTTTGTGGGCGAAATAGAGGAAAGCAGTCATGAAAAGGCCCGGGGACTTTCCATAAATCGAGATGCAGGTTGAAACGAAAAGGGAGCGAGATACAAACAAAAAAAGAGTCAACTGCAGAGGTAGTGGTGGAGGAGGGGGGAGTGGAGGAAAGGGCAGGTTAATGGGACTCAAGAATCGCTCTTGAGGGAGCAGCACAGATGTGAAGGGCCAAATGGCCACATTGTGTGACTTAGGGCCAGAGGGGGACTCAGCCCCACTCTGCCAACCCTTCCCAATCCATCTGTTACCCTCCTACCCCTATCCACCCCATCCTCTACCCCCTCCTAATCCCAACCGCCAGCTCTGGTGCGGATACCTGACTGTCCAGCGCCTTGGGCGTCCTCCTGACATGAAAGACGCTGGACACATGTAATTTGTTGTCCAGAGAGATGTCCATGTACCCGAACCTCCTCCATGCCAGCCTGAAAGATGGCTGCCTTCTGCATCACATAGGTTCTGATGGACCTCAGAGTCTATGCGGTGAGGAGGTGAGGGGTGGTGGGGAGGGGGGAGATATGTTTAATATAGTAATGTTGTGATAGCAATGGAGAGGACGATATCTTTCAAAAAATGTTCTGGAAAATGGGAGCATACATCTTCGACACATCTCAAAGCACTTCACAAAATACACTGTAAAGTGTAGTGACTGTATATTTTGTGGGCAAAACGCAGCAGCCAATTGCACACAGCAGCGTCCCACAAACAGTCGTGGATTGAGTAACCAAATTATTATATTTTTTTAAAAGGTGATTATCCCCAGAAAGCGTTCCACCAATCGACTAACAACCGGGTTCCTACTTACGTCTGGGTAAACAGAGGCGTGTGGAGAAAGGAAACTTGCCTAAGGTTTCGCTCTGCCCAGGAATTGAACCCAGGTCCTCTCACTTGCGAGGCAAGTGCACTGACCAACAGGATTCTCCATTTTGGCCCTCTCTACCCCTAGGAAAGCAGGGGTCAAACAGACTCTAATTAGCATTGGAAACACAAAACGAACAGGCCACTGGTATCAGGATGGGCCTGCAGGCGCCATCTTGGTAAAACTGTTATCCACAATGATAGTGAGGGGAGAGTGCGGCCATATTGGTAAAGGCAGAGCGCTCAATGCCTAGGTGTGGACAGGTGTAAGGTGGACATCTTGGTAAAACTTAAGCCATCAATTGAACATCTCAACTGCAACACCCCCCACAGTACAGCATTTTAGCGTCTGCTTAGATGATATAATTCAAAGTTGCGACATTGGGCTTGAACCCACAACCTTCTAGTCAAGAGGCAAGAGCGCTATTACTGAGCCAGGCTGGCTGACACACGAGATAATATAATCTAATGTAAGATTTTACATTAGATTATTGCAATGGTGGTGAGGGTGGAGACAGGCCATCTTGGTAAAGGAAGTGAGCTGTAAAGGCGATGAGGGTGGATGGTGGCCATCTTGGTAAAGGAAGTGTGTGGCCAATGGATGTGGTGCAAAGATAGAGATTCAGCCCAGTTATGATCACAGACTGGGATTCAGCTGTTAAAAAAAAGTGGGGAGTTTCTCTCACCCCTTTAGAAGGTTGAGGGGTGATCTGATTCAGGTGTTGAAAATAATAAAGGGATGCGATAGGGTAGCTACAGAGAAACTATTTCCTCCAGTGAGAGAATCCAGAACAAGGGAACATCATCTTAAAATTAGAGCCAGGCCATTTTGCAGTGAAATCAGGAGGCAGTTTTTCACCCAAAGGTTTGTGGAAATCTGGAACTCTCAACCAAAAGGCTGTGGATGTTGGATCTACTCACATCTTCAAGACTAAGGTGGACAGATGTTTGTTGGGTCATGGTATTAAGAGATATGGGGTAATTGGAGTTGAGATACAGTTCAGCCGTGATCTAATAGAATGGTGGAACAGGCTTGAGGGGCTGAATGGCCTCCTCTTGTTCCTATGTTCCACACACACACAAATCATGGCTGGCAATCACTTTGCGTTTGTTCGCTTCTCGGTTGTTTACGGGGATGTTGCTGAGTGCAAATTTGCCCACAAAACACTCGCATTTTACAGCAAATTCTTGCAAAATATATTTTTTGAGGCAATTTTTAAAAAGAAAAAAACTTGAATTCCACCATTTCATTGATGCAATTTTTAAATCCCCAATATTTAACAATTAAGTACAAGTGAGATGCAGAAACAGAGAGAGAGAGGTGGGTGGGGGGGTGGCACTCAACGCTAAAAGTTGCAATGGTTACAAAAGTCCTTATTTTGACTGAGTTCTACACCTTAAAAAGGGTCACACAAATAATAAATTGGTCACTCAATCCACGACTTTGTGGGGCACTGCTGTTCATAATTGGCTGCCGTGTTTCGCCCACAAAATACTCAAGTAATTCACATTACAGTATATCCCATGAAGCACTTTGATACGTCTCGAAGACATGATACGGCGCTATATCAAATGTAAGGGTTATTATTTTATAAATACAGCAGCAGACCACAGGTTTTGTGTGTGTGTCTGTGTGTGGGGGAGTATGGTGGGGGGTGGATGTTTAGGGCTGGGGACCAGCAGGATAACAGCACTGAGCTTAGCCCCTTCATAGAGTCCCGAAGGTCAGGTGGCAGGTGGAGCGTGTTAGTGGGGGGGGGGAGAAAGGGGAGGAGGTGTGTCCGCACTGGCTCGGGAGGGTGTCCCAAGTCGCTGGACAGTCTAAGGTTTGCACTCGAGCTGGGGGTAGGGTTAGGGGGATGGGGAAAGATGACCAAAGGAGCGGTCAAAGAGGAAGGGCCTCGAAGGAGGTGAGGGAGCAAAGGGTGGATGGGCTCTGGATGGAGATCCCGAAGTTGGGGTTTGGGTGGGGGAGGGAGGAGGGCAAAAAGAAAATTTTCAAGTTCCAACTCAAGATTGAGAGCCTAGCCTTGGCTGACTTTTATTGCCCCTCTATCCCCCCTGCTCTGCTCTGTACCTTCCCCGATCCCAACCCCCAGCTCAGGTCTGAAACTGTGATTGTCCAGCGCCTTGGGACATCCTCCCAACGTGAAAGGCGTTATACAAATGTCGTTCTGTTGTTGTTGTATTCAGGGGGAGGGGAGGGGCAATAGATGAGCATCAGGACCAATTGTACCCCCGCCTAACCTACTCTACCCAAAAATGAAATTGGAATAGAAGTGAATATTATGGGGGAATTTCTATGTGCCACCTGGGCTCAATGGTAGCGCGCTCTCTCTCTCTCTCCTCGGAGTCAGAAGGTTATGGGTTCAAGCCCCACGTCAAGACTTGGAATCACACAATGTAAACTGATGTTGCAGTACAGCGCTGGGGGGAGTTGCATTGTTGGAGGCGCAACAAACATCCCACAAACCATCGTAGATTGAGTGACCAAATTATTATATATTTTTTTGAAGGCATTATTAACCCCAGAAAATGATCTGCCAATCGACTAACAATTGGGTTCCTACTTACTGACAGGTAAAGCAGGCGTTTCCTGGAGTAAGGAAACCTGCCTAAGGTTTCGCCCTGCACGGGAATCAGACGCAGGTCCCTCGCTTACGAGGAGAGTGCTCTAACTACTAGGCTACAGGACTCCACATTTGCCCCCGCTCTAACCCTGGAAAAGCCGGCATCAAATCAGACTCCAACTAGGATTGGAGATGCAAAAAAAACAGGCCACTGGTATTAGCATAGGCCCCAAAGGCACCAATTTGGTAAAACTATTGTCCACAATAATGGCGAGGCGAGAGGGCGGCCATCTTGGTAAAGGCAAAACACACAAATGGCTGGTGTGGGCAGGTGTGAGATGGCCATCTTGGGTAAAACTGTGACCTGCAGTGATGGTGAGGAGAGAGAGTGGCCATCTTGGTAAAACTATTGTCCAGCCAAGGAGTGAGTGACCAATTTTCTTTGGGGATTGTTGGCCAGGACATCGGGAGAGAGAGAAACTCACTTCTCTTTTCGAATAAGAGATCTTTATAATGTCCACCTGAACAGGCAGGAGGGTTTTACATCTCATGTGCAATACCCCCACAGTGCATCACTGTAGCGTCAGCTTAGACGTAATGATTCCAAGTTCTGACGTTAGGCTTGAACCCACAATCTTCTGACTCAGAGGCGAGAGCGTTATACTGAGCCAGACTGTTCCACAAGATGATATAATCTAATGTAAGATTTTAAGAACTATTATTCAGATCCCCTCCATCCTTCCCTCCCTTTAGTAATATTGTACTACCAGGGGAAGGATTATACAGTCATTTCTACTGGTTCTTTACATACCCACCAATAATAATAATAATCCTTACATTTGATATAGAGCCTTATCATGTTTGAGACGTCTCAAAGCGCTTCACAGAATATACCGCAAGGTGAATTGACTGTAGATTTTGTGGGTGAAACAAATGCATTTGCACATGGTAACCCACACTCTCTTAGCCCATCTCGCATTTTACATCCATTGGCTAACTTATAGGACCCACATTTTGTCAGCATGATTATCAGAGACACATAAGCAGTGACATAAGCACAGCAAAGCTTTATACAATTTGAGCGGGGTGGAGGGGGGGGGAAGGGAGAGCGGTGATTGACTGGGGAAGACAACCGAAAGCTAATAGCAGGGAATAGCAGAGCAGTCTGGAGAAAGGGGACGGTTTCTGCCTCTGGCGTGAGTGAGAAAAACAAGCGCCAAAATAATTATTATATTATTAATAATAATCCTTGCTTTGATTTAGCACCTCCGATAGTAGCTTTCAAACAGGAATTGGATAGGTACTTGAAAAGGAAAAATGTGCAGAGCTATGGGGTAAGAGCGGGGGAGTGGGACTGGTTGGGCAGCACTTCTCAAGAGCCGGCACAGGCTCAATGGGCCGAATGGCCTCCTTCTGTGCTCTAATATTCTAGGATTCTTATTGCGTCTCAAAGTGGAAACACAGAATTGACTGTAAAGTGGAGCCACTGTGTGTTTTGTGGGTAGAGTCCATGGTATAGTTTAATAGTGAAACTGAAATACCAGAAAGTGGGGTGGGGGGGGAAGGGAGGGGGTGGAGAAGGGAAGGGAAGGGGGGGGGGATGAACATAAGTCCGCCCCAATAATGTCACTGGAATCCGCCAGCCCGCAAACCCCACCACCCCAGGCTGGTGGAATCTATCTGGGTTCCTTCCCCACTCCCAACGCTCCCCTGCCCAGCCCCCACCCACCACACCCCCTTCCCCTTGCTGCCCGGCCTAGGTGGGAGAGCGCCCCCTGGAGGGCAGTGTTGCGTGGGTTGGCCTACCTGCAGAGGTGGGAGTGACGGGCGAGTTTGCTTGGCTGTTCTGAGAAGCTGCGGTTGCGTTCACTGCCGTCTTAACAGCGTAAATGTTAGCCTCCTCCTGGAACTTACCAATGTTCTTCTTATAGCGAATTCGCTTGTTTCCAAACCAGTTGGACACCTGAGAGAGAGATAGAGAGAGAGAGGGGGAAGAGAAGGGCAAGGGGTCAGGCCAAGGCTTGGTAAATATCCAATTCAATCTACCCTCACCTCCCGCCTCACCACACTCCACACCCCCAGCCCACCAGCCGCACAGGTTACAGACACAGTAAAGCTCCCTACATTGTGCGTCCGCGCTCCCAGATCAGGGTGAGAGACACAGTAAAGCTCCCGCTACACTGTCCATCCACACTCCTCGGTTAGACTGCAATACAGCACATCCGCGGCACCGACTCAGTGTCAGGCAGTGAGTTCCAAGTCCCTGACATGTGGGGGAATTGAGCCCACAGCCTTCGTGCTTGGAAGCGACTGAGCCAGACTGGACTCTACAGGGCAGAAAACTTGGAAAGAACACAGTGTCACAGCCAGGGCCAGACTAAGGGTTCTGGGAGGCCTCGCATTGCGAGTTTGCTGTGGCTCTAAAAATGATTTAATCCCTGCATTTATACAGTGCCTTATCACGTGTCAAAGCGCATCACAGGATGTACTCTGTCACTATAAAGAGGAGTCACTGTGCATTCTGTGGGTGAAAAGCGGCAGCCAATTTGCACACAGCAACCTCCCAAACAGCCATGGAGCGAGTGACCAATTTTATTTGGAGAATTGTTGGCCAGGAGACGGGGAGAGAGAGAGGGGGAGAGAGAGAAACTCCCTTCCGTTTCCACTGTGCCGTCTGAAGAGGCACAGACAAAATCTCGGTTTAATGATAACAAATAATAATAATTCTTGCATTTGATACAGCGCCTTATCACGTCTTCATGACGTCTCAAAGCGCTTCATAGCATGTACTGAAAATTGAATTGACTATATTTTGTGAGTTTAAAGTCTCATTTGAAGGATGGCACCTCCTACATTGCAACACCCCCCCAGTACTGCATTGAATCGTCAGCTTAAGACTATAGGGTTTGAACCCACAACCTTCTGCTACCCAGAGGCGAGAGGGCTATCAAGTGAGCCAGTTCCTCTGTACATCCTCCTGAGTCTCTCGCGCCCGAGTCAGAAGGTTGTGAGTTCATCAATCCCCAAAATAAAATTATTCTTTCACTCCACAGCTGTTTGTGGGACGTCGCTATGCGCCGCACAGCTGTGCTGCTGTGCTTCTCCCACAAAACACAGAGTTACTACACTTTACAGTATATTCTGTGAAGTGCTTTGAGATATCCTGCCAACTTGATAAGGCACTGTACTAACTGCAAGGATTATTATTAGTTGTCTTATTAATATTCATAAGAATCCTTGCATTTGATACATGTCGGTCGTCGAGACATCTCCAAGCTCTTCACAGCATTTACTGTAATGTCTTGTAGTAGTTAGAGCACTCGCCTCTCAAGCGGGAGGACCTGGGTTGGATTCCCAAGCGACGCGAAATGTTAGGCAGGTTTCCTTACTCCACACACCTCTGTTTACCGAGCAGTAAGTAGGAAGCTGGCTGTTAGTCAATTGGCAGATTGCTTTTCTGAGGGTTCAAAAACAAAACCCCCTAAAAAAAATTAAAACAAAAAAAAATAATTTGCTCACTGAATTCACAACTGTTTGTGGGACACTGCTGTGCGCAATTGGCTGCCATGTTATGTCCACAAAAATATACAGTCAATCCACTTTACAGCATATTCTGTGAAGCACTTTGAGACGACTTGAAGGTGCGATAATTCACTATATCAAATAGAAGGATTACTATTATTATATTACAGTAAAACTCGCATAAATCTGATCTGTATAATCCTATAGTCGCCTAAAATATACATCTGCCCAAATCCTGTTCAAGAGTTTATAATCTATGCAAGTTTGATATAACTTATACTTTGCATAAGTTATTAAATTAGGGTCCCAACTGAGACGACATACTGAGATTTAATGGGATTGTTCTCCTTAGAGCAGAGAAGGTTAAGGGAAGATTTAATAGAGGTGTTCCAAATCATGAGGGGTTTGGAGTTGCTCGGGTTTAGAGTTTCCACCTGCCGGTGGGTCAGTAAACAGGGGACATAGATTTAAGTTATTTCGCAAAAGAACCTGAGGGTAAATGAGGAGAAATGTTTTTACACAGAGAGTTGTTAGGATCTGGAATTCACTGCCTGAAAGGGTGGAAACCAATTCAATATCAACTTTCAAAAGGGAATGAGATAGGTACCTGAAAAGGAAACATTTACAGAGCTGTGGGGAAAGAGCGGGGCAGTGGGATGATTGGGCAGCTCTTCCAAAGAGCTGGCGTAGGCACGATGGGCAGAACGGCCTCCTTGTGTGCTGTCATATTCTGTGATTCTATAATTCTATGCATCTACTGTAAGAATAATCCTTGTATTTACATCCTTGCAGTTAGCGTCTTATCAAGTTTTCGAGGCGTCTCTAAGCGCGTCACAGGATATACAGTAACGTGCAGCAATAGTGTTTTGTGGGTGAAACGCGGCAGCCAGTTTGTTGGTCAACCCGGGCCCTGATCACAGGCTACAAACACAGAGGGTTTAACACTGAGAGGAGAGACTGTGCCTGACCTGTGATAGACTGACCTGCGAGACAGTGATGCCGCACTTTTTTGCCAGTTCTTCTTTGGCCTCCTCGCTGGGATAGGGGTTACTGAGGTGCGAGTAAAAATACTCATTCAGAATCTCCGTGGCTTGTTTACTGAAATTACGCCTTTTTCTCCTGTTGAGAGAGACGTATGGAGAGAGAGAGAGAGAGAGAGAGAAAGGTTACACATCATGAAAATAAACATTTCACGTCAGGACGACGTCCAAAAGTTTTCCCAGGATACCAAGAGCCTTAAACCGAGATCCTGTCCGTGCCTTTTCAGGTGGACGCTAAAGATCCACTCATGCTATTGGAAAAGAGAAGGAGTTTCTCTCTCCTGGTGTCCCGGCCGACAATCCTACAAATAAATGTAGTAAATGTAGGACCGTGTGTTTGGTGGGGGATTGGAGCAGCCAATTTGCGCACAACAACATCCACCCAAACAGTCAGGGAATGAGTGACCAATTTTATCTGTGGTTATGTCAGCCAGGACACCGAGAGAGAGAGAGAGAGAGAAACTCCCTTTCCATCTTGAGTAGCACTGCGGGAATCTTTAACCTCCATCTGCACAGCACAGATGGGAGTGGGATAAGGCTGTGGAGCGTGTCTTATCAGTTTGGGGTTACGTTCCCAGCCGTCTTCCTGAGACCCTTCACTGCCCGAGTCTCTATCTGTTTCCACGCAGTGACTGACGGGCGGCTCCTCGAGAAGCTCGGGATTATCAGCTAAAATGAATGCAGATTTGCCCCAAAAACTCTGAAACTTAGTCAGGGCTTAAACAGGAGGCCGGGCTCCGGGTGGTGATTGGCTACCGTGGCTGTCACTCGTCAGGGAGGGGAGGGACCTGGGCGACGATTGGCAGGTCTGAGCTGTCACTCACAAGGATGTCAAGCTCTGGGGTGGGAGGAACGGGAGCCAATCTCGGTGAGGTGTGGGGTGGGGGGGCTTGAGAAATGTCTTGCATGGTCAATCCTTGCATCCGATATCACATCGTCGAGACGTTTCAAAGCGCTTCACAGGTCATTCTGTAAAGCATAGTGACTGGACTCCTGCAGTTCAGTGGTTAAAGCACTCGCAAGCAAGCAATGGGACCCAGGTTCGATTCCCGACGGGGCGAAACCTTAGCCAAAATTCTTTGCTCCAAACACCTCTGTTCACCCAGAAGTGAGTAGGAGTCCAGTTGTTAAGTCGATCCGCGGATCGCTTTTCCGGGGGTAATAATTCCTTCCAAAAAAGAAGTAAATAATAAAATAATAATAAATTGGTCACTCGCTCCACGACTGTTTGTGGGACGCCGCCGTCATTTCTCCTACAAAATATACAGTCGATTCACTTTACAGTATATCCTGTGAAGCGCTTTGAGACGTCTAGTAGACGTGAAATGCGGCAGCCAGTTTGCACACAGCAGCGTCCCACAAACAGTCATGGAGCAATCGACTGATTTTATCTGGGTGATTGTTGTCCAAGACACTGGGAGAAAGAAACTCCCTTCTCTTTTTGAATAGCGCTGCAGGATCTTTAATGTCGGGAGGACATCCCAAGGTGACATCCCATTTAAGCGTTTGAACCCGAGTTGGGGGTTAAGAGTCAAGGGGAGTAGAGGTGTAGGGGGTGGGAGGATAATGAAAGTCGCAGTCGAGATGGGCCTTGAAGGCGGAAGGGTCTCTGTGATGGTGTTCCAGAGAGGCTGAAGCCCTGTGGTAGGTGTGCCAGGCAGGGAATGTGGAGCAGGACGGAGGCTGCTGGGTGGGAGGGAGCGGACAGATTGTTAGGGTTTTAGCAGGTCACAGAGGTTGGGGGAGGGGGGCACAAGACCATAGAGGGCTTTAAAGGTGAGGATGAGGATTTTGCACTGTATCCTCTGGGGGATGGGGGCCAGTGGAGGCGGGCGAGGGTGGGTTTGATGGGGTCACGGAGCCTGGTGTGGGAGAGGACACGAGCTGCAGAATTCTGGATGATCTGCAGCTTGTGGAGGGAAGCGTCGGTGAGGCAGACAAGCAGCGAGTTGCGTGGTTGAGCCTGGTTGTAATGAATGCATAGATGAGGGTCTCGGCAGCCTGAGGGGAGAGGCAGTGGCGGAGCCGGGAGATGTTGCGGAGGTGAGGGAAGGCAGAGCTGGTCATGGCACGGAAGGATAGTGCTGGACTGGCTTAGTGAGTTGGAGTGTGTATCCCTGGACGGTGATGTGGTCAGCGCCTGAGGTGTGGAGACACTGACGGGAGCTATTCAGGAGAGCCTCGGTCTTGCTGACACTAAACTGTAAAGTTAGCTCTCATCCAGGACTTGATGTCTCACAGACAGCAGTGGTCCTGGAGTCGAGGGTGGAGGCAGAGAGATACAGTTGGGTGTCAACAACTTGCACTTATATGGCCCCCTTCACACGGGGTTAGTTTCCTCGAGCGCTTCACACTCGCAAAGTCGGAAAATGAGCCAAGGGGAGAGGAAGGGGGAGGTTACCATAAGAACAATCATTCAGGGAGATTTGAAGGTGGGCAGGGAGGGGGCAAGGCGGGGGATTGAGGGAGGCAGTTATTAATAATAATCCGTGCATTTGATATAACGCTTTTCACGTCTTCGAGACGTCTCAAAGCGCTTCACAGAATATACTGTAAAGTTAATTGACTGTATATTTGTGGGCAAAACGTGGCAGCCAATTGCGTACAGCAATGTCCCACAAACAGTCGTGGATTGAAGTTTTATTGTTGTTTTTTTTCTTGAGGGATTTTTATCAGGCATATGGAATAAGGAAACTTGCCCAAAGTTGCCCAATCTGCCAGGGTTCAAACCCAGGTCTCTCGCTTGCGAGGCGAGTGCTCTAACCACTGAGCTACAGGACTCCTCGTTCCAGAGTCAGGGGGCGTAGTGAGTGGCTGGGATACTGATCTGTGGAGCAGAGGGAGCGAGGGACAAACAGGAAGTTGGAGCCAGCTGAGGGAGGCAGCGAGTGATGGAGTGGGGGGTAAGCATGTCGGGGGTAGGTAGGGAGGCGAGAGGGAATGAAGTGATTTGAAAATGAGTGAGAGGATCTTGAAGTCTAAGTTTTTTCTACTCGTTCACTCCCCCACCCCCCCCAGCTCCACCCCACCCCCCGGTCTCCGCACACTCACCTAGCGTCGAGAAAGCGTGAGCGGAGGATCATGACGGCCTCACACGTGCTCTGTTTGAGCTGCATCTGGATGGAGCTGAACTTGCGGTGAATAATGGCGACCATTCGCTCAATCTCTTTGGGGGAGATGGGCCTCGTTCGGCTCTGCTCCCGCAGCAGGTTCATCACGTGTGTCGTGAACTCGTTACACGCCTGAGCCGGAGAGAGTGGGGGGGGGGGGGGGGGGGAGAGGGGAGAATGAGTGGGGAGAGGGGGGGAGAGAGGAGGGAGGTGGTGGTGGGAGAGAGACAGAGAGAGGAGAGAGAGAGACAGGAGAAAGCCAGATAGAGAGAGAGAATGGGTGAGACAGAAAAGAGAAGGGAGGTCAGGTCCGAGGAAACAACAAGCAGAGTTAACCTCCCTCTACACTGTGCGTCCACGCTCCTAGGTCAACAACAACAACAACATTTTATTTGTACAGCGCCTTTCACGTCAGAACATCCCAAGGATCTGGACAGTCAGTGTTTCAGACCTGAGCTGGGGATCGGGATCGGGGAGGGTATAGGGCACGGCGGGAAGGAGGGTGACTGAAGAGGAGGGTCTTGGAGAAGGCAAGGGAGGCGGCGAGGCGGAGGGACTGCGGGACGGAGTTCCAGAGGGTAGGAGTAGAGGGAGGAGGGTGAGATGGGGGACAAAACTATCCGTCCACACTCCCAAGTCAGGGTTAGATACACAGTAAAGCTCCATCTACACTGTCCATCCCACACTCCCAGGTCACTTTGATATAGTGCCTATCAATGTTGGGAGGAGTCTCAAAGTGTATCATAGGATATACTATAAAGTGCAGTGACTGTGTTTTGTGGGTGAAACGCGGCAGCCAGTCGCGCACAGCAACGTCACCGCAAAAAGTGATTGATTCTATTTTATTTGGGGGATTGTTAGCCCGGCCCCAGTAGACAGCAACAACTGTTTGTGGGACACTGATGCACGCAATTGGCTGATGTGTTTCGCCCACAAAATACACCGTCGCTACGCTTTACAGTATATCCAGTGAAATGCTTTAAGATGTCTCAATGACGTGATAAGACGCTACATCAAGTGCAAGAATTATTATTATATTATCATCATCAATAGCTCCGCGGGATATTTAACGTCCAGCTGAAGCAGGGCAGGGACGGGAGTGAGATTTAACGTCTCATCCGAAGGATGGCACCTCTGGATTTTCATTGCATTTAATACAGTGCCTTATCGCGTCTTTGCGACGACTCTAAGAGCTTCACAGAATATACCGTAAAGTGCATTGACTGTATATTTTGTGGGAGCCAATTGTGCACAGCACAAAAATAATAATAATAATTTGCGTCACTCAATGCACGACTGTTTGTGGGACGCTGCTGTTGTGCACGAACAGTCGTGGATTGAGTGACTCAAATTATTATTATTATTATAATTTTTGAAAGGGATTATTACCCCAGGAAAGCAATCCGCCAATCGACTAACTATCGGGGTCCTACTTACTGCAAGGTAAACCGAGACGCGTGTGCGCGCGCGCGTGTGTGTGTGTGTGGAGTAAGGAAACTTGCCTAAGGTTTCGCCCTGTGCCGGGAATCGAACTCGGGTCCTCTCACGTGCGATGCAATCGCTCTACCGACTGAGCTACGCGACTCCACGATGTGGCTCTGTACTGGAGCGATAGCTCAAAGGCCCCCCCACGCTAACCCCTGCCCCCTACCGCCCCACGCCCGACGGGCTGCTGCGGACCCTGAGGTGGCTGCCAGTACCTGCTCGTATTTCTCCAGCTCGGTGTGGTAGATCTGCCGGATCTGGGCCAGCTTGGCTCGGTAATCCGAGTGTTCGATGGAGTTGTCGGGAGAGACTCCCCCGGCCGCGGCCGCCGCTGCAGCGGCTGCCGCCGACCCCCCCCCTTTCTCCGGCCCGGCCACGCCCTCCGCCAGCAGCATGTTGTCCAGTCGCATCAGCTGAGGGTCGACCGGCTCTTCCTCTTGTGCGCTGCGTATGCTGAGTCCTGGCCGGGGAGGGAGGGAGGGAGAGAGCGAGGACAGAAACAAGATCAACTTCCTGCAGCGAGTAATACAACAACAACAGGTTACGTTTACACGGTGACGCTTTTCACAGTGGGAGGACTTCCCACGGAGTGAGACCGTCGGGAATTTGGATCCAACAATAATTTACACAGGTGCCCTCACGTGGGCAATTAACAGTGACAGAGCCCGACCACAAGCCAGGGGGGAGGTGACAGTAATATATACAATATATAACAAGAATAATCCTTGCATTTGATACGACGCCTTGTCACATCTTCGGGAATGTCTCAAAGCGTTTCAGAGAATATACTGCGAAGTGAATTGACTGTAGCTGAGCTGTGGCAGACACAGTCGAAGAGGAAGGTCTTCGCTCATGATGTGAAAATGGGGAAGGAGGGGGCAAGGCGGAGGGATTGGGGGAGACAGCGACAGAGTTTCGGGACGTAGCGACCGCCGATGGTGGAGCGGAGGGCACCAGGGACAAGCTGGAGGCCGGAGCCAGCTGAGCGGAGGTAGCAGGGAGGGGGCCGGGGGAGTGAGCAGGTCGGAGAGGTAGGGAGATGCCAGGGCGCAAAGGGATTTGTAGACGAGTGAAAGGATCTTGAAGTCGATCCGTATTGTGATAGGGCGCCAGTGGATTCTGGTGATGACTGGTGTGATGGGGGTACGGAGTGGCTGTGTTAATATGGATGACAGATGTGTGCATTAGTTGGATTTTGTGGATAGTAGAGCTGAGGAGACCAGCGAGCAGAGTATTATAATGATAAACAATAATTGTGAGAAAATTATCCTTATTCCCTTTCAGCTTATAACCAAAAAGCACTGAATATAGCTAGCAACTGAGACATACCCCTCACACAAAGAAACTGACCTTCTTATCTATATAGATAAATAAAACTATCTGGTAAAAATGTGGGTATTTTTTGTTGGCCGAGTGTGTGACCAATGCGGAAACCCATCACTGCGCTTAAGAGTCTCCAAATCAAGATGTGAATTCAATACATCCCAACTGCAATCCCAGAGATAGATTGTTGGAATGGAATGTGCCCTCACTCTCTCCCTGGAGGAATATCTCCTGCTTACCTAATTCCGGACAGTGTTAGGCAAGAGCCAAGGTTTGGAAAACCCCAGAGTGCATGTTGAGGTAACTGCTGGAGTCTAACCAGCTAAAACCACGCAGCTTGCCAATGATATCACTGTCTGACCAGCTTTCCCGCTGCTTGTCCAGCCAGGACCACCCGACCCGACAAGGCTTTGGCTGCGGGGTTAACAGGAGCTGAGTGGGAGGATTCCCTGCCCCCAGTGACTGGTCGGCCCTTCCAGGCCCTGGTGATGAGCCAGGCCGGGCTGGGCTGCCTTCAGCAGTGACCTGGAATACTGCGGACTTGCCTTGACCATAAAAATGATAAAGAATTGGAAGAACAACTGAAAGCAGTAAAAAATGTTCAACGATGATGTAAAAATACAGTTTCCATTCAATTGCCAATTGCCTTAGTCAATGGTAAACTGCAATAAAACCTGGAAACGTTCAGCTTGAATAAAATAACAGAAATATCTGAATAGATGAATGGGTGGAATAGATCATAAAAGGCATGACATTGAAAGTTGTTTCTGAATATATAAGAAAAGTACTTAAAGCAGAGTTAAATGCCGGAAATCAAATATGTGGAGTCCTGCAGCTCAGTGTTTAAAGCACTTGCCTCGCAAGCAAGTCCTCATGGGTTCAATTCCCGAACTGGGCGATATGTTGGGCAAGTTTCCTTAATCCACACACCTCTGTTTGCCGAGCAGTAAGTTGGTTGCTAAGTCGATTAGTGGATTGCTTTCCTAGGGGTAATAATCCCTTCAAATAATATTAATAATAATTTGGTCACTCAATCCAAGACTGTTTGTGAGATGTCGCTGTACGCAGTTGGCTGCTGCATTTTGCCCAAAAAATATACAGTCTCAATTCGCTTTACAGTGCATTCTATGAAGCGCTTTGAGACGCCTCAAAGATGTGATAATGCGCTATATCAAATGCAAGGAATATTATTGTCATAATAATCGATTGGAAGATCAAAGCTCTGAAAAATATACAGAGAATCATGTGGAAACTGTTGACCATTCATGGCTCGCGTGATATAAACGCTGATTGCAACGAATTTATATTCCAAGAAAAGAAAAAGAAGGTGGCAGAGGCCTGATTGAATTTGAAGCATCTTATCAATCAGGATCCTCCTTGGGGAGATACTCAGTGTCTCCTCGGAGCTGAACTGGCTCCAAGGCGACATATTTGGCACGAATGTCGGAATGAGGCCAGCCCTCTGTCACCAGGTCCTATAATGATATAATAATCCTTGCATTTGCTGCAGCACCTTATCATGTCGTTGAGACGACTCAAAGCACATCACAGAATATACTGTCAAGTACAGTGACTGTATATTTTGTGGGCGAATCGGGGCAGCCAATTGCACACGGCAGTGTCCTACAAGCAGTCGTGGATTGATTGACCAATTTTTTATTTTATTTTTTTTGCAGGAATTATTATTACCCCCGGACAAGCGACTGACAACCGGGATCCTACTTACTGCCGGGTAAACAGAGGTGCGTGCGTGCGCCCCGCCGGAGATCGAACCCGGGTGCCTTAATCGCGAAGCGAGCGCTGCAAGCACTGAGCTGGAGGTCTCAGTGTCCCCGTATTGAGTCTGTGCTGTCAGCCCGTGACTGGATTGCAAACCAGACCAGACCCAGCCCAGCGCAGGCTGAACCGCACTCTCTGCTGTCACCATGGGGACAACCGAGCAATGACCTGCTTCCCTCCTCAGCCACAAAGATGGGGATTGGCTGCCATGGCAACACTCCGAGAGGAATCTCTTAATAATTCCAGGGGGAAAGAAAGCTCGGAAGGGCAGTCGCTGCCCATCTGACGACAGTAATAATCCGAGATTATCCACCCGAAACGTTAACTCACTTTCCTCTCTCCATAGATGCCGCCTGACCGGCTGAGTGTTCCCCTCCACTTCAGTTTTTTTTTTTTTATTTTACAATAATAATCCTTGAATTTGATATCACGTCTTATCTGTTTATCTCTTATCATGTCGTTGAGACGTCTCAAAGCGCTTCACAGAATATACTGTCAAGTGTAGCGATTGTACATTTTGCAGCTGAAACTCGTCAGCCAATGCGGTACAGCAGTGTCTGTCCCACAAACCATCACGAGTTGAGTGACCAAATTATTATTATTGTTTTT
This sequence comes from Callorhinchus milii, assembly GCF_018977255.1. Lineage (NCBI taxonomy): Eukaryota > Metazoa > Chordata > Chondrichthyes > Chimaeriformes > Callorhinchidae > Callorhinchus > Callorhinchus milii. Next base: position 2,712,218 of record NW_024704771.1, read on the forward strand.
TTTTTTGAAGGGATCATTATCCCCCGGAAAGCAATCCGCCGATCGACTAACGACTGCTGGGTAAACAGAAGCGTGCGGAGTAAGGAAACTTGCCGAAGCTTTCGCCCTGCCTTGGAATCAAATGCAGGACTCTCTCTCGCGAGGTGAGTGCGCCAATCACTGAGGTCGCCCTCGCTCCCATCGCTCCCTCTCCCGCCTCCTCCAGAGAGAGAGAGAGATAGAGAGGGAAAGACCCCGCACCTCCATCACTCACCCCGGTCCTTGCCAGGCTCCACTGGCTCCCCGTCGCAGAGCACATCAATATCAAGATCCGAGCTCTTGCTCCCCGGCATCTTCCCACCTCTCCAACCTGCTCACTCCCCACTCCATCACCCGCTCAGCCAGCTATGGCCTCCTGCTCATCCCTCGTCCCCTCCCTCTACGCTACCGTCGGTGGCCGCACTTTCAGCCACTTACACCTCAACCCTCTGTCACGATCTGCTTCAAACACTCCACCTCTCCCCCTCCTCACCCGCCTTCAGATAATATTAATAATAATCCTTGCATTTGATACAGCGCCTTATCAAGTTTTCGAGACGTCTCAAAGCGCTTCACAGAATAGACTGTAAAGTGAATTGACTATATTTTATGAAACACTCAGCCTAATTGCCACAGCGACGGCCCTCACAACCCTAATGCAGTGAGTGACAGATTTTATCTGAGGGGATTGGGAGCCAGGACACTGAGAGAGAGAAATTCCATTCTCTTTCGCAATAGCACCACAGAAGATCTTTAAAGTCCACCTGAATGGGGCACAGACCTGAGGTTTCACATCGTCTGAAGGACGTCACCTCTGACAACGCAACACTCCCCACCCCCCCACCCCCAGCACTGCACTGGAGCGTCCGCTGAGAGTATCTGCGTGATTTCAAGTCCTGACATGCGGCTTGAACCCACAATCTCTGACTCGGAGGTGAGTGCGCGAGCGACTACAGGGCTGACGGACACAGCCTCCTCTTCGATCGCGCTTACGGTCAGCTTCCCCCCACACCCCCCCAGGGTCTGAATCTGTTAAACGCTCTGAGGTACCTCTCCCTGCGTGAAGGGGGCTGTTTAAACATATAGTTGTTGTTGTTGTTGGTTGACGTGGGCTGGGTTAGGATGACAGAGCTTTGCGCTCTGGTATGTGTGAGAAATATGTGGGCCGCGTCCCAGCTTGTCTCTGGTTCCTTGCTCACTGCGGTGGCTCACATCAACACCTACCCCTGCCCAACCCACCTCTCCTCCCCCACGGCTGAATGTGCTCCCCCCACCCCCACAAGGTGTCCAGCGCTGCAACATAGAGCAATGAGGTAACAGCTTTAACACAAACAAATGCGCGCACACATGCACAGACCCAGAAAATCACACAAAGATATGCACGCACACATTGACGCAGTCGCACATGCACACACACACACGCACATGAACACACACATTCACAGACACATCATAACCAGCGTCAGTCCTTAACACAGAGCATAGCACACAGCAGTACAGCATACCACAGGCCCACACAGCAACGCGGGCCCACACAGCAACGCGGGCCCACACAGCAACCCAACAATACATTAATATAGCAGTACGGCACACAGCAACACAGCAACACACAGCAATGCAACATACAGCAATGCAACAATACAACACACAGTAATTCAGTGCCACGCAGCAGCTAACACAGCTCACAAACGCAGACATACACACACATACATGCATAGACCCAGACACACACGCATGTACACAATCACACACACATGCACACAGACCTACAGATGCAGATGCATACACACAGATGTACACACAGAGACTCAGATGCACAATCTGCAACACATACGCCCACACACATACACACACATATACACACACACACACACAGACGCATATGCATACACACAGAGATCCGCGCACACACTCACATACATACATACAAGCACAGACCCATCAGAACCAGCTGAGCAGGTGTCCAATCCCAATCCACCCACCTGTCCAATGTTCCCACGCCCGCATAACCCCCCCAACCCCCGGTGTGTGATTGAGCGAGCGAGAGCGAGTGGTCTGTCAGAATGCAACGGGATGTGGGTGGGTGGGTGGGCGGCAGAGGGGGTGTTGTTAGTTGCTGATTTATGACACACAGTCTGGCTGTTCAACTAACAGCCCTCACCCGTTCCCTCGTGAGAGATAATACCAGCTAATCAGCCACCTCACTGACAGAGACAATTATACAATTAACACACACATTACAGTGAGTGCACGCTGGGGGCAAAACAAGGTCTCATCGTGAGCATAAAGCCAGCAAAACACTCTCACAATTCCCGCCACCGCACATCCACACCCCCCCACCCCCACCCGACCCATACCCACAGACCAGAGCCCAACCCACACACAGCCCACACGCGAAGTGACCAATTTATTTTAAGGAATTATTACCCCCGGAAAAGCGATCCGCCAATCGACTAACGACCGGGTTCCTGTTTATTGCTAGATAAACGGAGGTGTGTGGAGTAAGGAAGTTTGACCGACGGTTTGCTCTGCGCGAGAATCAAACCCGGGTCTCCCTGAGTGCTTTAACCGCTGAGCTACAGGATTCCGCATATCACGCTTTGGAATCGCACAGTCTCGGGCTGACGCGCCAATACAGCGCTGGGGGTTTGATGCACTGTCGGAGGTGCCGGCCTTCAGATGAGACACTAAACTTCACTCCCACCTCGTGCCTGTGCAGGCGGAGTTTCACGATCTCGCGGCACTACTAGAAAAGGGAAGAGAGTTTCTCTCTCTCTCTCTGCTCGGGATTCGAACCCGGATCCTCTCGCTTTGCAAGGTGAGTGCTCTAACCAGTACACTACGGGAGGGAGGAGGCGGAGCGGTGGCCATTTTTGACACAGGCACGGAACTCCGCAGTGAGGAGGGGAAAAGATGGGTGGAGGCCATCTTTGATGCTGGCACAGAGCCTGTGCCTGCCTTAAAATGGGACCAATCACTAACCCCCACCCCCACCAGAATATTTTTATCTGCCACCCTATTCCCCCCTTTACTCTGCCATCCCTCACCTCCACACCATTGCCTGACTACACCACTGACTCATCCCTCAGGCCTCCAAAACCCTCATACATGCCTTCATTCCAAGCAGGCTCGACCACGCCACCTCCCTGCTTGTCGGTCTTCCCAACTCTTGCCTTCACAAGCTGCAGGTCAACGAGAATCCCTGCAGCCCGTGTCCTCTCCCACACCAGGCTCTGTGACCCCATCACCCCCAACCTCGCCCCAGCTCCACTGGCTCTTCACCCCTAGAGGATAGAGTTCAAATTCCTCGTCCTCACCTTCAAGCCCTCCATGGCTTTGCCCTCACCTACCTCTCTGACCTGCGAACCCCTTACCAACCTGTCTGCTCCCTTTGGTTAGCACGCTCCGGTCTGCTCCATGTTCCCCGCTCGTCCCACCCCACCATCCTGGGTCAGGCCTTCAGCCCCTCTGGCCCCACTCTCTGGAGCCCAATCCCCCATTCCCTTCGCCTCGCTCCCTCCCTTGCATCCTTTAAGGCAGGCCTTTGGTCACCCTCCCACCTCCACCCTACCCGCCCTCCACCCTCTCTGATCCCAAACCCTGCTCGGTTCCTAATCCCTGACTGTTCAGTGCCTTGGACATCGTCCTGACGTGAAAGGAGTTTTAATTTTGTATTATAAAAGGCACTTAGTGCCTCATCACCTCACAACAACTCAAAGTGCTCCACAGCGCAGGGACTGTGTATTTTGGGGGCAAAACACAGCAACCAGTTTGCACACAGAAGTGTCCCACAAATAGCCATAGAGCGAGTGACAAATTTTATCTTGGGAATCGTTGGCCAGGACACTGGGAGAAAGAAACTCCCTTCTCTTTTTTGAATATTGACAAGGGATCTTCAACCTCCTGAACAGGCAGACGAGACCTGGGTTTAACGTCTCATCTGAAGGACGGTACCTCTGACAGTGCAACAGCATTTGGAGCACCGGCCTAGAATGGGTGATTTCAAGCCCGACCTGGAACTTGAAACAACAACCCTCTGATTTAGAGACGAGAGCTCGACCGCTGCGCCAGGAGTATGGGGTGGGCAGGGGAACAAGATTCCTGCCATCTATCTACATTGGCTGTTACCTCCCTACCCGATTTATACAACATACACGGGAGTCTTTACCCATCAGCTCAGTGGATTTGGAGGAGATCGAGAGGGAGAGAGTGATACAACATATTCGCGAGAAAGAGAGAGAGGGCGAGAGGTACAAAATGTGGGCTCTGAAAGGGATGCAATGTAGCCTTTGAAGGGAAATACATGGGGAGAGCAATATACTATAACACGTGAAGGAGAGAGAGATACAATATAGGGAAAGTGGGCGAGAGAGATTATATATATATTATATGTATATACGCACAATGTAGCCTCTGAAGGGAGAGCGAGAGAGAGAGAGAGCGAGAGCGTAGCTTCTGAAGGGAATGCAGGAGAGAGAGATACGATATGTATGCACAATATAGGCTCTGAAGGGAGAGAGAGAGACAGAAAGAGAGAGAGAGGAGACACACAATGTGGCCTCTGTATGGAGAGATCAATGTATCTTTTGAAGGTTAATGAAAAGTAACCCCCACATGGGGAGAGCGATACGCTGTAACTTCCACAAGATAATGAGAGGTAGAGAGAGAGTAAGACATAATATAGCCTCTGAAGAGAACGGGAGAGAGAGAGGGGGATATAATAATATATATGTGTATGTATACACACAACATAGCCTCTGGAGGGAATGGGTGAGAGAGAGAGAAAGAGAAAATGTGGCGTCTGCATGGAGAGAGAGAGAGAGTGAGAGAATATAGTCTCTGAAGAGAGAGAGGGTGATGTGGCCTCCGAATGGGGGAAAGAGAAGAGATACAGGATAGCTTCCGAAGGGAGAGTGAAAGAGATAGACAGAATATATACCCACAATATAGCCTCTGAAGGGAGAGAGAGAGACACACACAACATGGTCTCTGTAGAGAGAGAGAGAGAGAGAGAGGTATATGGAATGTAGCCTTTGAAGGGAAATATAAAGTAAAACCCACACAGGGAGAGCGACACAGTGTAAGAGGTGAAAGATTGCGAGAGATACAACATAGCCTCTTGGAGGGAGGGGGAGAGAAAGAGAGAGAGAGAGAGAGAAAGATACAATATGGTCTCTGGAGTGAGAGGGAGGGAAAGAAAGATGCAATACAGCCTCTGAGGGGAGAAGGAGGGAAAGAGAGAGAGAGAGAGAGAGAGAGACACAATGCAGCCTCTGAAGGGGGAGGGGGGAGGGAGGGAGGGAGAGCGCGAGAGAGAGAGATACAATGTGGCCTCTGAAGGGGAAAAGAGAGCTGGAACATAGCCTCCGAAAGGGGGGGGTGGGGAGGGAGCGTGTGTGGGAGATACAATCTCTCCTTTGAAGGGAAATACAAAGTAACGCCCACATGGGGAGAAAGATACAACGTTACGCGCGAAAGATCGGCCGAAACCGGCAACTGATACGGTGTAGCACCGGAAAGATACAATATATTGCAGTGTACAGTTACAATGTAACGTGGGAAAGGCGCAATGTATCCGGGAAACATACAACGTAACACATGAACGATCCCACGCAGCACGTGAAAAAATACCATCCGGCGTGTGAACGATAACCCAAACACGCGAGGGGCCCAATGCAACCGACGGAACACGCCGCGTAGCGCGCGAAAGGCACCGCGCGACGCGTGAAAGCCGCACGTCTCGCAGAACGCAAAGACGTAACGTAATATATAAACCCACGAAAAGAGGCTCTCGGTGCAGCAGTTGGAGGGGGAGAGGGAGATGGAGCCGCGAGCGAGGGAGCAGAGTGAGGGGGAGCGGGGAGGCTCGGGGAGGCGGCCAGGCCGGGCCGGGCCGGACCAGGCCAGACCAGACCAGACCAGGCCAGGCCCACAGAGACAGCAAAAGTCAGGCAATAGACTGCACAGCTTCACAACAGCGCCAAGATGGCGGGCTGGTCTTTTTGTGTGTGTGTGCGCGTGAATGTCTCTGAGAGGCAATCTCCTTCCCTCCCCACCTTCCTCCCTCCCTCCCTCCCTCTCTCCCTCCCCCTCCCACCCACAGTCCTCCAAACACTCAGCACAGCTGCAAACACACACACACACACACACACACATCTCTTACCAGTTTTCTCTTTAATTTCACACAAGACGCTGAACAGAGCAGGTTTCATCCTATGGCAATTCAGTGCGTGTTTCCTACAAGAGGGAGAGAGAGAAAAAAGGGAGAGAGAGAGAGGGAGAGAGATGGAAGGCAGGAAAAAAAAACACACACACACTGCACACACACACACATACATACACACACACAGAGAGAGATTTATATAAAAAATACCCCTAAAAGGGACCAGGAGAGAAGTGCAGGGCCCGGGGACAGGAGCAGCACAACCTCAGGGGCTTCGCCATCGATGCGCAATTGGTGCAAAATAAGAAATAAAGAGGGATTTTAGCCCATTTTTTTTTAAAAAAAGAAAAACGCTTAACCCCCACCACCACCATCACCAGCACCACAACCACCAGCAATAAATAAAAAGTGTGGCAGGAAAGATGGCGCCAGAGGTAAACACTATAAACACACAAACCCTTATATATATATATATATATATATTGTGTTTAAAATAAAGACCATACACTCTGATCACACGCACCAGTTTAAATCTGCTCTCTCTCTCTCTGTATATATATATATATAAACACAAACACACACACACAGTCTAACATTGGATTGAGAGCATAAAGTGACACCAACTTGGCCTGAGCCTCGTCCAGGCTCTGGTCGGTGATGGTCATGATCTGGTGGAGGATGTCCCCGATGTCCTGTTTCCTGCCCTCTCCATTGTCACTGGGCTCCTGCATGTGGGGGGCGAGGGTCGGCAGAGGGGGTCCCGCCATCCCCACACCGCCTCCCCCGGATCCTCTCGCCTGCAACAGCCGACTCTGACTCTCCATAGCCCCGGACACACCACAGGCCACCAGGGCTGGTCACCCCCCCCACCCCCAACCCCCCCTCCCCCTCCTCCCCCTGATAGCCCTCAACCCCCTCCTCCTCCCCCTCCCTCCTCCCTCCCCCCCTCAGCCACGACCCCACACACAGAGCAGAGGGGAGGGGACACACACACACACACAGAGATCACTCCTCTCCTCTCTTCTCTCTCTCTCTCCTCGTAAAGTAAAAAAAAATGGGCAGAGCAGCTTTTTCCTTCTTCTTCTTTCTTTTCTTTCTCTTTCTCTCTCTCTCTCTCTCTCGCCCCACACAACGAGATCTTGGGCAGATCCCTCGTTTTCTCTTCTCCTTGTAAAGTATATATATAAGAAAAAAAGGTAGAGCAGTTTTTTTCCCCCTCTTCTTTCCTTCCTTCTTTCTTTCTCTGTCTCTCTCTCTCTCTCTTCTGAACGAGATCTTTCTTCCTTTTCCAGTCAGAGGCTCTTCTCTCTCTCTCTCTCTCTCTCACACACACACACACACAGAGTTTGTTTGTTGGGTGGGGGTTAGAAAAGATCCACACACACGTCCAAGACAGGAAAAAAAAACTCTTCTCTCTCTCTCAGTCCCTCTCAGACTCAGTGCTGCCAACACCGTCCGCTTTCTATAATGCAGCCAAGAAAACAGAGAGAGAGAGAGAGACAGATAAGAAAGAAGGGGAAATGTTTTAAACCTAGATATTCATAATAATCCTTGCAAGTGACACGGCGCCGTATCATGCCGTTGAGACCGCATTGCAAAGTGGGGTGACTGTGTGTTTTCTGGGCAAAATGCGGTTAAAAGTTGCGCACAGCAATGTTCCACAAACAGCCGTAATAGATTGTTGGAACGGCATGTGAACTCTCTCCCTGGAAGGACACATCCTGCTTATCTAACCCCGGAGAGTATTGGGCGCAGGTCGGGAAGAGCCAAGGTTTTTAGGGATCCCAGAATGTGTGCTGTGGTAACCGCCCGAATCTAAGCAGCTAAAAGTGAATAATGATAATAATCAACCTTACATTTGATACGGCGCCTTATCGCGTTGTTGAGACGTTTCAAAGCGCTTCACAGAATATACTGTAAAGCGAATTGACTGCATATTTTGTGGGCGAATATGTGGCAGCCAATTGTGACCCGCAAACAATCGTGGATCAACTGACTAAATTCTTGTTTTATTTTGGAGGGATTATTAACCCAAGAAAGCAATCTGCCAATCGACTAACAACCGGGTTCCTACCTACTGCTTGATAAACAGAGGCGTGTTGAGTGAGGAGAACTTCCCTAAGGTTTTGCCCTGCCCAGGAATCAAACCCAGGTCCTCTCACTTGCAAGAGAAGTGCACTAACTACTGAGCTATGGGACTTTGAGAGCGCAGCCTGGCCAGCTTTACTGCTGCTTGTACAGCTAGGACCACCCAACTTGTTAGGGCTTTGGCTGCAGAGTTAACAGGAGCTGAGAGGGATGACTCTCTGCCCCAGTCTGCCCTTCCAGGCTGGGGTGGGCTGGGGGTGGGGGTGGCGGTGAATGGGACTGAAAGGATAGACCTCAAGGGAACTGGCACAGGCACAATGGGCCAAATGGCCTTTCTCCGGGCTGTAAATTGAAGTGGTTGTATGCGAGGGGGCGCGGGAGAGCGAGAGCGAGTGTGATGTTCTTGACGTGCGTCAACCAATGAGATACTGAGAGCTGGTGGAGGAAACTGTTTCGAAGTAACTTCCTTAGAGACGGGGAAACCACGAACAGACAGAACAGGAAAACAAAGCGAATTTGACTCCATTACACGGCATCCGCCTCGCATCTCCCGCTCCACAGCACCCACCCCCATCTCGTTGCCCACTGCAAATCTGTTGACAGTTGACTCTCAGAGAGAAAGATAGAGAGAGAGAGGGAGGGTGTGTGTGAGAGGGGAAGGAATCAGTGATATCAGGGTCCCCAGGAAGGGTAGGGAGAAAGAAGAGAGAGCAAGCAACCTTTAGTGCAATGGGATGAGAAAACTCGCATATCTCTGAACTCCTGCGCTGACCTGACATACTTCCTGTTGTTCAGGTAAGTAACAATCTTAATAACTAGTATTTTGATTCTAATGTTTCGCTGTGAAGTGCAGTGACTGTGGGTTTTGTGGGCGAAACAAGTCCTTGCAAACAGCCGTGCAGCGAGTGATTTTATCTGGAGGGATTGTCGGCCAGGACAATGGGAGAGAGAGAGACTCCCTTGTCTTTTGCAATAGCACCGCGGGAGATCTTTAACGTCCATCTGAACAGGGCACAGAGCTGTGAGGTTTAATGCCTCATCAAAACGGCAGCACCTCTGACAATGCGCCACCCACCCCCCAGCTGCACTGGAGCGTCAGCTTAGACTATGCGATTCCAAGTCCCGATGTGTAGCTTGAACCCATAACTTCCTGACTCAGAGGCGAGAGTGTGAGTGACTGAGCCAGGCTGAGATCTTACACTATGCAAAGTGAAGTGTAGAGCACAGGTCCTCAGAGTGCGGATATCTGCCACAGGAGTGACATCAGCATCAGATGTCTCTAAGCAAGTCTGACACACACCTACACACACACACACTGAGGCACAACCTGACATACAGACTGATACACACACACAAACATGCACACATTCACATGCACGCGCGCACACACACACACATACATACGGGCACACTTATACAGACATGCATATATTCACACACACACACACATACAGTGACATGCACACATTGAGACAGACACACACTGACATTCACACTGTCACACACACTGACACACAATGGCACACATTCATAGAATCACAGAATATTACAGCACAGAAGATGGCCATTCAGCCCATCGTGTCTGTGCCAGCTCTTTGAAGGACCTATGCAATCAGTCCCGCTCCCATGCTCTTTACCCATATCCTTGCAAATTTTCCCCTTTCGGGTACCTTTTGAACATTGTCATTGAAGCTGCGTGTGTGTGAAGGCATAAAGTCCTCCACATTTGCTTACTATACTCAGTAATTCCCAATAAAATGCTTTGAGGCCTTTCATAGGATAGAACTATAGAACATTAGAGCGCAGAAGGAGGCCATTTGGCTCATCGTGCCTGTGCCATCTCTTTGGAAGAGCTACCGAATCAGTCCCACTCCCCTTCCTCATAACCCTGTACATGTTTTCTTTATTTGCACCTATCTACTCCTTTTTCAAACTTGTTATTGAATGTGTTCCAGCAGCCTTTCCCCTTTCAGGCGTTGCATTCCAGACCATAAAAACTCTCTTTGTAAAAAAACATTTCTCCAGATAATTATTTGGGGAGGACAAGTCTGCAGGGCTATGGGGAGAGCACGGGGCAGTGGGATTGATTTGGAAGCCTTTTTCAAAGAGCCGGCACAGATACAATGGCCCAAATGGCCTCCTTCTGTGCTCAATAATTCTATTATTCTATGATGATTCGTCATCGCCCCTCTGGTTCTTTTGCCAATTATCTTAAATATATGATATATACAAAAACACACATTGATGTACACACATACATTGACACAAAACACACAGCTCGCTCTGCCTGGAACACCTCCACACATTATGCTGAGGCTGAAAACACAGTCACTCCAGGTAACTAGTGACACTGATCAATAGAACACTTTTTATGCCTTCAAGATCCCAAAGCGCTTCACAGAATATACTGTAAATTGAATTGACTGTATATTTTGTGGGTGAAATATGGCATCCAATTGTGCACAGCAATGTCCCACAAACAGTCGTGGATTGAGTGACCAATTCTTTTGTAATTATTATTTTTTTAAGGAATTATTACACCTGAAAAGCAATCTGCCAATCAACTAACAACCAGGTTCATACTTACTGCTAGATAAACAGAGGCTTGTGGAGTAAGTCGCTTGCCTAACATTTTGCCTTGCCAGGAATTGAACCCAGGTCTCTCACTTACGAGGCGAGTGCTCTACTGAACTACAGCTCTCCACAGGAATTTTAGCAACTGCCTAAACTAACGTGGGGCTTGAACTCACATTCTTCTTAGAGGCAAGAACTCTACCACTGAGCCAGGCTGACACACATGTGTCTGTGTTATTTCTTTGCAGTGTGAGCAAGGAGCAGCTGTGAGCAAGTGGGATGGAGGCGAGGAAGACGAGTGATGCAGATACTGGGAGCCACCACCCCGAGGGTCCCAAGCCACAACCGGGGGAGACACAAACGGTTGACAGGGTGGGTAGAGGCATCCAGAGAACTGGCCATGTGGGGCTAAGTGAGGGAGATGCTCACTCTCAATGGGGGGTTGGGGACCAAGAGGAAGAAGAACAAGAGGAGGTGAGGGGCAATGAGAGGAGGGGAAGGGGCAACGAGAGGTGGGGTGGTGGTTGGGGAAGATGTGGGGTCTGGGAGCTCTATTTGGGGTTGGGGCTGGTTTGGGGTTGAGGCTGCGGTTGGTTTGAGGCTGGGGTTGGTTTAGGGGTTGGGAAGGAGTTGGTTTGGTGCTGCAAAGGTGGGTGGTTTGGGGTTGGAGAGGGGGTCGATTTGGAGTTGGAGAGGGGGTTGATTTGGAGTTGGGGCGGGGGTTGATTTGGAGTTGGGGCTGGGGTTGGTTTGGGGCTGGGGAGGGAGTTGTTTTGGTGCTGGACAGGGGATTGGTTTGGACCTGGGGAGGGGGTTGGTTTGAGGCTCGGATTGGTTTGGGGCTGGGGTTAGTTTGGTGCTGGGGTTTCTTGGGGTTGGTTTGGGGCTGGGGTTCGTCTGGGGCTGGGGGTTGGTTTGTGAATGGGGAAGGGTTAGTTTTGGGGCTGGAATTGGTTTGGGGTGGGGAATGGGTTTGGGTGTGGGGCTGGTTTGGGCTGGGGTTGATCTGAGGCTGGGGTTGGTTTGGGGTGGGAAATGGATTTGGTTTGAGGCTGGGATTCCTGTGGGGCTAGGATTCATTTGGGGCTGGGTGTGCTTTGGGGTTCGGAATGATTTGGAGCCGGGGAGTGGGTTGGTTTGGTGCCGGGGTTGGTTTTGGGCCGGGGTTGGTTTGGGGCCGGGGTTGGTTTGGAGCTTGGGTTGGTTTGCGGGGTTGGTTTGGGGCCGGAGTTGGTTTGGGACTGGGGAGACGTTTCGTTTGGGGCTGGGGAGGGGTTTGGTTTGGGGCTGGGTTATTTTGGGGCTTGGCATGGGGTTGGTTTGGGGAAGGGGTTGGTTTGGGGCTTTGGATTGGGTTGTTTTGTTGCTGGGGTTGGATTCGGATTGGGGTTGGTTTGGGGCCAGGGTTAGTTTGGGCTGGGGTTGGATTCAGCATGGGAGTTGGTTTGGGAGTGAGTTGGGTTGATGTCAGGCTGGGTTTGGTTTGGGGCTGGGTTTGATTTGGGGCCGGGGTTGGTTTAGGGCCAGGGTTGGTTTGGGGCCGGGGTTGGTTTGGGGCCGGGGTTGGTTTGGGGCCGGGGTTGGTTTGGGGCCGGGGTTGGTTTGGGGCTGGTGTTGGTTTTGGGCCGGTGTTGGTTTTGGGCCGGGGAGAAGTTTGATTTGGGGCTGTGACTGGTTTGGGGCCGGGGTTGGTTGGGCCTTGGAAGAGGTTCGGTGTGGGTCTGGGGCTTGGCCTGGGGTTGGTTTGGGGAGGGGATTGGTTTGGGGCTTTGGATGGGGTTGGTTTGTTGCTGGGGTTGGATTCGGATTGGGGTTGGTTTCGGGTGGGGGTTGGTTTGAGGTGGGGATTGGTTTGATGCTTGGGTTGGGTTGGTTTGGGACTAGGTTTGTTTTGTAGCTGGGGCTTGGTTTGGGCTTGGGGCTGTTTGGGGCGAGGGTTCATTTGGGGCTGGGACAGTTTGGGGTTGAGGTTATGGCTGATTTGAGGTTGGGGCTGGGTTTGATTTGGAGTTGCGGCTGTTGGGGTTGGGGCTATGAGCCTTGGCTTAGGACTGAGGAGGATGTTTGGTTTGGGGCTAGGGTTGGTTTGGTTTTTGGCAAGTATTGGCTAGGGTTTGGTATTGGTTTGGGGTTTGGGGGCTGGGTTTGGTTTGGGGCTAGGGTTTGTTTGGGGCTAGGGTTGGTTTGGGGCTAGGGTTGGTTTTTGGCTGGGGAGGTGGTTGGTTTGGGGCTGTGGAGCAGGCTAGTTTGGCTGGGTTTGAGGCTGATCCTGGAGTGGTTTTGAGGCTGGGGTTAGTTTGGGGCTGGGACTCGTTTGGGGCTGTGGTTGGTTTGGTGTTGGTTTGGGGCCGGGGTTGGTTTGAGGATGAGGTTGGTTTGGGCTTGGGGAAGTTTGCAGTTGAGGTTATGGCTGGTCTGGGGCTGGGTTTGGTTTGGAGTTGGGGCTGTTTGGGGTTGGGGTTACGGTTCATAGAATCATAGAATCATAGAATCGTACAGCACAAAAAGAGGCCAATCAGCCCATTTGGTTGGTTTGAGCCTGGGCCTGGGGCTCCGGAGGGTGTTGGTTTGGGGCTAGGATTAGTTTAGGTTTCAGAGAGTATTAGTTTTGGGGGTTGGGGGCTGGGTTTGGTTTGGGGCTGGGGTTGGTTTCGGTTTGGGGTTGGTTTGGGATTGGGGCTGGGGAGGATGTTGGTTTGAGGCTGGGGTTGGTTTGGGGCTGGGGTTGGTTTTTCTGTGGGGGTTTGCTTAGGAAGGGGGTTGGGACTGGCTCTAGTTTGGGGCTGGGGATGGGTTTGTTTTTGGTTTGGGGAGGGGTTTGTTTTGCGCAGGCGTTGTTGTGTGGCTGATGGGTGGGTTGGTTTGGGGCGCGGCCCTGGGCTTGTGTTGGTTTGAGACTCGGTTTGGGGATGGGGTTGGTTTGGGTTTGGGGCTATTTGGGGTTCGGTCTAGGGTCGGTTTGAGGCAGGGGCAGTTTGAAGTTGGGACTATTGCTGGTTTGGTCTTGGGGCTGGGGTTGGTTTGGAGTGGGTTTATTTGGGGTCGGGGCTATGGTTTGTTTGAGCCTAGGCTTGGGGCTGGGGAGGGTGTTGGTTTGGGGCTAGGGTTGGTTTGGGGCTGGGGCTGAGGTTGGTTTGGGGCAGGGGAGGCGATTAGTTTGCAGCTGGAGCAGGGTTGGTTTGGGGCTGGGGCTGTTTGGGGTTCGGACGAGGGTTGATTTGTGGCTAGGGAAGTATGGAATTTGGGCTATGGCTGGTTTGGGGTTCAGACTATGGTTGATTTGGGGCCATGGCTGGTTTGGGGTTCAGTCTATGGTTGATTTGGGGCTATGGCTGGTTTGGGGTTGGGGTTGGTGTGGGGCTGGGATTGGTTTGGGGTGGAGAATGGATTTGGTTTGGGTCTGTGATTGGTTTGCGGCTGGGCTGGTTTGGGGCCGGGGAGGAGTTTTGTTTGGGGCTGGAATTGGTTTGGGGCTGTATTTGGGGCTGGGGTTGGGGCTGTATTGGGGCTGGGGTTGGGCTGTATTTGGAGCTAGGGTTGGGCTGTATTTGGGGATGGGGTTGGGGCTGCATTTGGAGCTAGGGCTGCGGTTTGGGACGAGATGGAATTTGGGCCTGGGGTTGTGGCTGTGTTGGTCTGCGATGGTGTTATATTTGGGGCTGGGGGTGGCTCACCCTCTCTGACCCTCTGTTATAGATCGAGATCCATAGCCCGGAGCCGAGGGACTGGGAGAAGCTGCTGGACTTGCTTTGGAAGGATCAGATTCGGTGCCTCAATGACCATAGGACATGTCCCCAGGGTCGGGCATGGAACTCAGAGCCCAGCACTCCACGGGGAGAGAGGAGAGGTGTGTCACTGAGAGAGAGAGTGTGTCACGGAGAGAGAGAGAGATAGAGTGTGGGTTACTGAGAGACAGAGTGTATCATTGAGAAAGTGTGTGTTATGGTGACAGAGCCACTGAGATAGTCACTGAGAGTGTGTTCTTCAGTGTGTGTGTGTGTTCCTGTGTGTGCTTATTCCTGTGTGTAGATATGTTCTTCTGTGCATTCCTGTGTGTGTGCGTTTATGTGTGTGTTCATGTATGTGTGCGTTAATGTGCGTGTTCCTGTGTAGGTATGTGGTCCTGTGTGTCTGAGTTCCCGTGTGCCTGAGTTCCCGTGTGCGTGAGTACCTGCGTGCGTGTGTTGTCGTGTGTGTGGTCCTGTGTGTGTTCCTGTGTGTGTCTTTGTTCCTGTGTGTGTCTGTGCTTCTGTGTGTGTCTGTGCATCTGTGTGTGTCTGCTTCTGTGTATGTGTGTGTGTGTTCCTGTGTTTGTGTGTTGCTGTGTGTATGTGTATGTGTATGTGGGTGTACGTGTGTTACTGTGTGTGTGTTCCTCTGTGTGTGTTTGTTCCTCTGTGTGTGTGTGTTTGTGTGTTCCTATGTGTGTGTTCCTGTGTGTGTGTGTGTTCCCAGATTCATAGAATCATAGATCATAGAATGTTACGGCACAGAAGGAGGCCATTCGGCCCATCGAGTCTGTGCGGCTCTTTGACAGAGCAACTGACTTTTATTAACCCCACTCATCAGCTTTCTCCCCATAACTCTGCAAACCCGTCTTCTCCAGATACCTATCCAGTTCTCTCTTAAAAGCTGTTATCGAATCGGACTTCACTGCCCTTTCGGGCAGATCATTCCAAATTCTAACAACTCGCTGAGTAAAAAAATTTCTTCTAACCTCTCCTCTGCTTCTTTTGGTAGTTATCTTAAGACTGTGACCACAAGTCACAGACACACCTACCAGCGGAAACAGCTTTTCCTTATCTCGCCTGTCGAAACCTTTCATGATCTTGAAGACCTCTATCAGGTCCCCGCGTAACCTTCTCTGCTCTAATGGGAAAAGTCCTAACTTCTCCAGCCTGTCCTCATAGCTAAGGTTCCCCATTCCTGGTATCATTCTCGTGAATCTCCTCTGCACCCTTTCCAGTGCCTTAATGTCCTTCCTGAGGTAAGGTGCCCAGAACTGGACGCAGTACTCCAGCTGAGGCCTCACCAGTGTTTTGTATAGATTAACCATAACCCCTACTCTTATACTCTATGCCCCTACTAATGAAGCTCAGTACACCAAATGCCCTTTTTTACTGCCTTATCTACCTGCCCCGCTACCTTTAATGATTCGCTAACTTGAACACCCAGATCTCTCTGTACGTTCACCCCCTTAAGATTGAGCTCCAAGTCTATATTGCCTCCTATCATTTTTCCTATCTAAGTGTATCACCTCACACTTATCCACATTGAAATCCATCTGCGACATGTCAGCCCATTCCACCATTCTGTGTATGTCTGCTTGCAGTTGGTACAGTCCTCCTCACTATTTACTACCCGACCTAACTTTGTATCATCTGCAAACTTGGAAATAGTGCTCTCTGTGCCCAAGTCCAGATCATTAATATATATTAGAAAGAGCAGTGGTCTCAATACCGATCCCTGGGGGACACCGCTGCACACCTCCTTCCATCGCGAGAAACACCCATTAACCACCACCCTCTGTTTTCTGTCACTGAGACAGTTCTTAATCCAAACTGCCACTGTCCCCTTAATACCGTGGGCCTCTAATTTTTGTATTAATCTCTTATGCGGTACTGTGTCAAAAGCCTTTTTGAAATCCATGTAAATAACGTCCACCGCATTTCCCTCATCAACCCTCGCAGTCACCTCTTCAAAAAATTCTATTCGATTTGTGAGGCAAGATTTGCCTTTAACAATCCATGTTGGGGGTCACTAATTACCTCGTGTTCCTCTAAGTAGAGATTTATTTTGTCCCGGATTACGGTCTCCAGTAGCTTTCCTATTACCGAAGTTAGGCTGACTGGCCTGTAATGTCCGGGCTCGTCTTTCTTCCCCTTTTTGTAGAGTGGGGTAACATTAGCCACTCTCCAGTCTCTTGGCACCACTCCTGTGTCCAATGAAGATTGAAATATAATGGCCAAAGCCTCAGCTATTTGAACCCATATCTCCCACAGCAACCTTGGGTGAAACCCATCTGGTCCTGGTAACTTATCCTGTGTGTGTGTGTGTTCCTGTGTGTGCGTGTGTATTGCTGTGTATGTGCGTGTGTGTTGCTGTGTATGTGCATGTGTGTTTCTGTATGTGTGTGTGTTTCTGTGAGTGTGTTTCTGTGTGTGTTGCTCCTGTGTGTGTGTGTTTTTGTGTGTGTTGCTGTGTGTGTGTGTGTTGCTGTGTGTGTATGCGTATTCCTGTGTATGCGTATTCCTGTGTGTGTGTTCCTGTGTATGTTCCTGTGTATGTGTGTTCCTGTGTGTGTTCTCTGATCTCCCTCCTCTTTTCCAGGTATCTTCTGCTCAGTTGCCTCATTGCAGACAGAGAAGCTGTTTGAGTTGGTCCTGATTTCTCAGAGTAGGCGGCTGAGCGACCAGAGAACGGAATCCAGGCAGAAAAACCCTGCAGCCCCCACCATCTCCTTCCACCAGCGACAAGGGTATCAGCTGACTCCAGCAGAGAGAGGAGGCGTCCCAGCAGAGGGAGGGGTGGTCCCAGCAGAGGGAGGGGTGGTCCCAGCAGAGGGAGGGGTGGTCCCAGCAGAGGGAGGGATGGTCCCAGCAGAGGGAGGGGTGGTCCCAGCAGAGGGAGGGGTGGTCCCAGCAGAGGGAGGGGTGGTCCCAGTAGAGGGAGGGGTGATCACAGCAGAGGGAGGGGTGGTCCCAGCAGAGGGAGGGGTGGTCCCAGCAGAAGGAGGGATGGTCCCAGCAGAGGGAGGGGCGGTCCCAGCAGTGGGAGGGGCGGTCCCAGCAGAGGGAGAGTCGGCCCCAGCAGAGAGATCAGTGCTAGCAGAAAGGGGGGCTGTCCCTATAGTGAGAAGGGGGATGCCAGCAGAGAGGGCAGAGCCAGCGGATGAACTGTACAACACCATCATGGCACATCAGGTAATGGTCAGGGAATTGGGAAGTGGAGAGAGATGGATCAGGGGAAAGAGAGATAGAGGTCAGGGGGACAGAGCGAGATGAGGGGAAAGAAAGAGAGAGATCCTTCATGTTTACCCCACAGAATATATGCTGTCAATTCACTTCACAGTATATTCTGTGAAGCGCTGGAAAGGTGCTATATCAAATTCAAGGCTTATTATTATTTACACAGTGACTTTACTGTCGGGAGGATGTCCCAAGGCAATGGATAGTGAGGGAAGGATGGGTGTGTGTGTTAGGGCGGGTGGGAGTGTTAGGGAGGGTATGTTTGTGAGTTAGGAAGGGTGTGTGTATGTTAGGGGGGGAGGATGGTGACCAAAGGCATTGACGAAGAGGACGGTGTTGAAATGGGTCTTGAAGGAGGTGAGGGAAGGGTGAGGCGGAGGATGCTGCGGGATTCGGGGTGGGGTGGGGGGTGCACAGTAGTTGGAAAAGCTGAAGGTCCTGATCTGATGTTTCACAGTTTTTCCCTGTTATCCCCCATCCTAAGGTGGGGGGTGTTTATTAGGGAGGACGGGTGTGTGTGTGTGTTACGGAGGGTGGGGGGGTGTGATAAGGAGGCTGGTGGTGTGTGTTAGGGAGGCTGTGTGTGTTAGGGAGGCTGTGTGTGTTAGGGAGGCTGTGTGTGTGTTAGGGAGGCTGTGTGTGTGTTAGGGAGGCTGTGTGTGTGTTAGGGAGGCTGTGTGTGTGTTAGGGAGGCTGTGTGTGTGTTAGGGAGGCTGTGTGTGTGTTAGGGAGGCTGTGTGTGTGTTAGGGAGGCTGTGTGTGTGTTAGGGAGGCTGTGTGTGTGTTAGGGAGGCTGTGTGTGTTAGGGAGGCTGTGTGTGTTAGGGAGGCTGTGTGTGTTAGGGAGGCTGTGTGTGGTGTGTGAGGGAGGCTGTGTGTGTTTAGGGAAGGCTGTGGTGTGTTAGGGAGGCTGTGTGTGTGTAGGGAGGCTGTGTGTGTGTTAGGGAGGCTGTGATAGTGTTAGAGAGGCTGTGTGTGTGTTAGGGAGGCTGTGTGTGTGTGTGTTAGGGAGGCTGTGTGTGTTAGGGAGGCTGTGTGTGTGTTAGGGAGGCTGTGTGTGTGTTAGGGAGGCTGTGTGTGTGTGTGTTAGGGAGGCTGTGTGTGTTAGGGAGGCTGTGTGTGTTAGGGAGGCTGTGTGTGTGTTAGGGAGGCTGTGTGTGTGTGTGTTAGGGAGGCTGTGTGTGTGTTAGGGAGGCTGTGTGTGTGTTAGGGAGGCTGTGTGTGTGTGTGTTAGGGAGGCTGTGTGTGTTAGGGAGGCTGTGTGTGTTAGGGAGGCTGTGTGTGTGTTAGGGAGGCTGTGTGTGTGTTAGGGAGCCTTTGTGTGTTAGGGAGGCTGTGTGTGTGTTAGGGAGGCTGTGTGTGTGTTAGGGAGGCTGTGTGTGTGTTAGGGAGGCTGTTGTGTGTGTGTTAGGGAGGCTGTGTGGGTGTTAGGGAGGCTGTGTTGTGTTGTTAGGGAGGCTGTGTGTGTCTTGTTAGGGAGGCTGTGTGTGTGTTAGGGAGGCTGTGTGTGTTGGAGTGTCAGCTTAGAGTCCCACCGTGGCGGAGGAGGGGGGTTAGGGTGGGCGGATGGGTTCGAACCTGTGGCCTTCAGCCTCGGAGCCAAGTGCATGACCGGCTGAGTCATGGGGATGACATGCATCGCGACGTATGTAACACCCATGCAGGCTGCTGTATGCAATCACTTGACGTCCTCGTTTAACCAGCTGCCAGGTCCACCTCCCCCCCTCCCCGCTAAACGGTGACAAGTGCCTATTTAGAAGCACTTAGTTTTATGTGTGGAGAGTAGATGAGCAGAGCTTGGGGAGATGGCCTGATTTGCTCCTTCTAGTTTGACTGCTCTGAATAGGTAATTAATCTCACTTCATTTCCATCAACACCCCCAGCCCACACATCGTCTCTCTCGCCATCCTCGCCCGCTCGCTCGGTCTCGCTCTCTTGCACTCTCTCTTGCACTCTCTCTCTCTCTCTCTCTCCATCGTCCCCTTCCTTGCCAATTGCCTTTTAATTATCAGCTATAATTGCTGTAATTGATTTAATTGCTGCTTCTATCCCAGATGAGAGATAAGAGCTCTCTCGCTCATTTCTCTTTTTCTCTCGCTCCCTCTGTCTTCTACCTCCCTCTCGCTCACTCTCTCAGTCCCTTTCTCTCGCCCCGCGTGTGTTACGAGGTGTATTATGGTGTGTGCTACTGTGTGTGTTACAGTGTGTGTTACTGTGTGTGTCATAGTGCGTTACTATGTATGTCACATTATGTGCGCGTGTGTGTGTGTGTGGGGGGCTCGGACTGCCATTGATACGCTGTCTCTGGGTATCTATGCGACTTGCCATGTGGTATTTGTAGGCTT
>NW_024704771.1:2732397-2819610 GCF_018977255.1 Callorhinchus milii
TATTCTGGGGAAGATAAAAGCATCTTTCACGTGAGCTGCTATCTCAGAGATGTATCTGATCTCACTTGTTTCCTGTGGTTAGGTTACAATCCGCCTACAGCTCAGGCCTAGAGCTCAGACTCACGGCCTCACAGGACATGTAAAGAGAGGTAATTTCTCTCCTTTTTCCGGTGTCCTGGCCTACAATCCCCCTAAATAAAATTGGTCACTCGCTCCACTGGTGTGAAGGGGAACGTCACTTTGCACAAACTGGATGCCGCATTTGACCCACCAAACAAAATGACATCTATAGAGCGCCTTTCACGTCGGGAGGACTTCCCAAAGCGCTGAACAGTCAGGCGTCGGGACCCGAGCATGAGGGGAGAAGTGGTGTAGGGGTGAGGGAAGGCAGGGAGGTGGGAGGGAGACCAAAGGCATGCTCGAAGAGAACACACAGTCACTGCGCTTCTCATAATAACCCTTACATTTGTGTCATAGAGTCAACTGGCTCACTCTCACTTCTGTGTCAGGAGTTTGTGGGCTCAAGCCCCACGTCAGGACTTGGAACCTTGCAGCCTAAGCTGCCGCTTCAATGCAGCGCTGGGCGCAGTATTGCATTGCATTGTATTGTCGGAGATGCCATCCTTCGAACGAGAAGGTAAACTAAGCTCCAGTCTTCGCCTCTTCAGATGGACGTTAGCGATCCCGTGGCGCTATTTCAAAAGGAAAAGTTGTTTCAGTCTCCCAAGTTCCTGGCTGACAGTCCCCCGGATGAAACCAGTCATTCGCTCCAAGGCTACGTGTGGAACTCTGCTGTGTGCAAATTAGTTGCTGCGTTTCTGCCATAAAATACAAAATACAAAGCCACTCTACTTTACGCTATATCCCGTGAATCGCTTTGAGATGGTTCAACAACGTGAAAGGCGTTTGTATCAAATGTAAGGATTATTATTGTTGTCTGTGTTATGCTGTTAATTCGCTGCTTAAACACACAGGTTCTTTGTTTTAGAGAGTACTGACACCGACACCTGCTGGTGGGGATTGGACATAGCAGGAGGAAAGATTTCACCGTCGTGAAAGTGGGTGGGGAGGTCTCCTCGGAGCTGAACTGGCTCCAAAGTCACGCGTCTGGCACAGATGTCAGAATCGAGCTCGCCCCTTGTGAGGCGTCTCGAGTCCGGTTCCTGAGCCAGGCGGATCCACAGCATTCCAGGGCACAGCTGATGACAGCATAACACCCAAAATATAAAGTCAATTCACTTTACAGTATATTCTGTGAAGCATTTTGAAACATCTCGAAGACAGGATAAGGCGCTATGTCAAATGGATGTGTTACTACTATTATTATTGGCAGTGGCCGAATCTCTTTTAACTTTTTGCTCTCCATAGAAACCGAACAACAGAACAAAATGCGACGCAGTATATTAACCTGGATTGCTTTATGGCAAAGAATTTATGTGGAAAGGTCTAATAAAATAAACACAGGTCTGGGATTCAGGAAATAAATGCAGATCAATGCTTTCACATTGTTTTTTGGTCACCGGGTGTCTTCCTCAGGTGGAAATCCGTCGCAGTGATCAGCCAGGTGTCTGACACACGTGGAAACCCATCGCCATGATCATCTGGGTGACAGACACACGCAGAAGCCCATCACCATGCTTAAGGAGACCTGTAGCTCAGTGGTTAGAGCACTCGCTTTGCAAGCGAGAGACCTGAGTTCAATTCCAGGCAGGTCAGGGCCAAACCTTGGGCAAGTTTCCTTACTCCACACAGAGCCTAATAATAATCCCTCCAAAACCAAAAACAATAATAAATTGGTCATTTTCAATCTACGACTGTTTGTGGGACATTGCTGTGCGCAATTGGCTGCCGCGTTCGCCCACAAATATACAATCAATTCACTTTACAGTGTGTTCTGTGAAGCGCTTTGGGACGTCCTCCCGACCTGAAAAGCGCTATATCAAATGCAAGGATTATTATTATTATTATTATAAGGTGATGCATTTCCAAATCTCACTGAGCATTGCATGCATCCCATCTCTACAAATGGAAATTCCCATGTATCGGAATGCAGTGTGCACTCTCTCGCTCTCTCATTTGAAGGATGTTTACCTAATTCCCGATGGCGCGAATTGTTAATGGATTTCCACGCCAAGATAATCAAGCCCACGGAGGCGTTTACGTGAAGTCTGAAGGTTTTATGGCAGTATTAGCTGGTCAGAAAGGCAGAGTTACTGATCCAGAAAACAGAGTAAGCAGATGCAGGATTTTAATCTTGTTTCCAGGGTATAATGTGACTTTTCATTTGCAGTTTTTACAGTATTTATATGAACAAGTCCCGGTAATACTGAGGATCCCCACCTGGCTCCGAAACGAGACAAGAGACTGTCAGAGGGTGGGCTTGATTCTACAACAACCCAAGCACGCCACCTTGGAGCCAGTTCAGCTCTGAGCAGACCCCGCTCGATCCCCCCCCCCCCCCCCCCACAACCCACTGGGGAAATTGCTGTGAGTTGTAGGGTTCACTATCATGAAATCTTTCCTCGTGTTATATCGAACCACTGCCAGCAGGTGGCAATATCAGCACTTTGTCAAGTAATGAACCCGCTTGGGGTGTGCGGAGGCAGTGGTGTCTCCTCGGAGCTGAACTGGCTCCAAGTTGACATGTCAGCCAGCCTTTTGCGATGGTCTCTAGTCCGCTTCCTGAGCCAGGCAGGTCTGCAATATTCCAGAGCACTGCTGACGACAGTACAGCCAGGACCTGGAAGGGTAGCCCAGTCACTGGGGCAGGGAGGCATCCCACTCAGTTCCTGTTAACCATGCAAGCCAAAGCCCTAATGGGTAGGGCACGCCTAGCTAGACAAGCTGTGGGAAAAGCTTGCCGGACAGCAATATCATCAGCAATAACAACAACAGTAAAGTCACATTTGCATAGCGCCTTTCATGTCGGGAGGACATCCCGAGGTGCTAGAGAATCCGTGTTTCGGACCCGAGCTGGGGTTTGGGATTAGGGAAAGTGGAGGGCTCAGGGGAAACAGGGTGATCGAGAGCACGGTCGAAAGATGGATCTTAAAGGAGGCGGGGGGGAGGGGGGGAGAAACGAGGTGGAGGGATTGCAGAATGGAATGGGGGCAGAGTGGCAGAATGCCAGCCTACCAAGGGTGGGCCGGGCAAGGCGGGGGGCATTGTGGAGTCCTGTAGCTCAGTGGTTAGAGCACTCGCTTTGCAAGCGAGACACCTGGGTTTAATTCCACGCAGAGGGTGAAACCTTGAGCAAGTTTCCTTACTCCACATGTCTGATAATAATCCCTCCAAAACAAAAAAAACAATAGTAAATTGGTCATTTTTAATCCACGACTGTTTGTGGGACATTGCTGTGCGCATTTGGCTGCCACATTTCGCCCACAAATATACAGTCAATTCACTTTACAGTGTGTTCTGTGAAGCGCTTTGGGATGTCCTCCTGACGTGAAAAGCGCTATATCAAATGCAAGGATTATTATTATCACATGATTTCAGACCTGCCATGCTCCCAGGCCAGGCCTAGGCTCACACACACCCACCCCTCTTCCAGCAGGTTGTCAGGGATAACAATAATCCTTGCCGTTGATATAACTATCATATCTGCCATCTATTCACTAGGACAGGGATGTCCTCCTGACTGAAAGGCGCTATTTAAATGCAATCTGTTTTTATTGTTCTTGTCTCCTCAGCGGTCTGACACAAGACTCAGTATCTGTCCTTGCTTCCTTGGTTTCTCCCTCTCCCACACCTGCCACCACCTCCGCAGTGGCTAAGGGAGTCTCCTATCATCTGACATAGATACATAGACATAGAAACAGATGTAGGCCATTCAGCCCCTTGAGCCTGTTCTGCCATTTAATAAGATCATGGCTGATCTATACCTCAAGTCCATTTACCCTCCTTTGCACTATATCCCTTAATACCCTAACCTAACACATATCTGACTACCTTCATCTTGAAAATGTGAATGTGTCCTGACAATGAACCACAAATCTTTCTCACTTCTCTCTCCCTCCCGTTCTGCTCTCTCACTCAATCACTTGCTCTGTCTCTCTTCCCGCTTTGTCTGTCAGTCATTCTATCTCACACTCTCTCTGCCTCTGTATTAATCACTCTGTCTCTCTTGCAATTATTCATTGCTCCCTCTGTTTTCTCTCAATCTCTCTCTTTCACCTTTTTTGCCTCCCAATGAATTGACATTCAGTGTAGCAAAGGAGAGACCAGACCTTCAAAGGTGCTCTTACAAATCCGATGGGTGAGACTGTTGAGGCAGATTGAAGGTGTTGGTCAATTATAGAATCATAGAATTATACAGCACAGAATGGCCCATTCGACCCTTTGTGTTTGTGACGGCTCTTTGAAAAGTGCTATCCAAATCGTTCCCACACCCCCACTATCTCCCCATAGCCCTGCAAACTTGTCCACTCCAAATAATTATGTACTTCCCTCTTAAAAGTTGTTACTTTGAATTAGCTTCCACCACCCTTTCAGGCAATGCATTCCAGAATGAACACCTCGCTGTGTGAAAACATTCTCCTCACCTGCCCTCTTTCTTTTAACAATTATTTTAAATCGGTGTCCTTGGGTTGCTGACCCACCCGCTAGAGAAATAGTTTCTCCTTGTTCATCCTTACGAATCCCCTCATAGTTTTTAAAACTTCTATGAAATCTCCTCTTAACCTTCTCTGCTCCAAGGAGAATAATCCTCGCTTCTCGAGCCTCTCCTGGTAACTAAAGTACTTCATCCCTGGTACCATCCTGGTAAATCTTCTTCGCACCCTCTCCAATGCCGTGACAACAATCAGTCATTGATTGAGTGACCAAATTATTATTAATGTTTTGTTCAATGTAACACAGACCTCATTGACAGACTGTGACAGAGACTATCCTTATACCAAACACATATGTCTCAGATCCTTCAACAAGGAACTAAAATATATTTTTCTAAACATGCAAACTATTTGTCACAGTCAGATGGGTGAAGGCTTAATGGCCTCCGCGTTTGCTTGCTATAATCGGCAATTCCCTACAAAATGCTTTGAGGCCTTTGGTGGGATAGGTATCAGAATCTAAAGGATGCTTTACAATTGTCCAATTTTTCAATTTACAATTTTTCTAAGTGAAAATATTTTTTTTCCTGGATTATCGTCTCTAGAAATTTCCCCATTAACAGCAACATCAACAATAGAGCCCTCCATGTCGGACAGCGTCTCAGAGCGCTTTACAGTAACAGATCCCGGGACCGAGCCGGGGGGAGGGGGAGGAAGGTGACCAAAGGCGCGGTCGAAAAGAAAGGTCTTCAGCAGAGACCTGAAAATGGGAAGGGAGGGAACGAGACGAAGGGAGTGAGGAAGGCAGATTCAGAGCCTCAGGATACAGTGGCTGACATTATTGCGACAGGACTGTAGTTCTTGGGTTGATCCTTCTCCCCTATTTGGTACAGGGGAATAACATTTGCAACCCTCCAGTCCTTTGGCACCACTCCATATCCAAGGAGGATTAAACGATTGTGGGCAGAGCCTCCACTATTAACACCCTTAATTCCCTCAGTAACCTAGGATGCATCCCGGCTGGACTGGGTGACTTATCTACCTTGAGCACCATCAACCGTTTTAGTACAATTTCTCTACCCCCTCTTCCAATACTGTGGCATTAGCTGCATTCTCTTCTCTTGTGAAGACAGATGCAAAATTATTCATTGTGTACATCAGCCATGCCCTCTGCCTCCACAAGAAGATTTCTATTTTGGTCCCTAATCAGCCCCACTGTTACTTTGATTAATCTTTTATTCTTTATGTGTTTATAAAATACTTCAGATTTCACTTTTATTTTATCCACTAATCTTTTCTCATATAGTCTCTTTGCCCCTCTGATTTCTTTTTCCAGTTCTCCTCTGCCCCTTTTATATTCTGTTTGATTATCTTGTGTATTTTGGACCTGACAATTATCATAAGCCTTCTTTTTCTGTTTCATTTTAATCCCAATTCTTTAATCATCCAAGAATTTTTGGATGGCCTATCTTTCTCCTTTAAGGGGAATGGAATTGTTCTGTCCCCAAATTATCTCCCCCTTGAAAGCTTCCCATTGCTCGATAACCTTTCTACCTACCAATCTTATTTTCCAGTCTACCTTGGCTAGATCCTTTTCAATTGACTGAAAGTAGCCCCCTTCCAGTTGAGTATCTTCACCTTGGATTGTACCTTGTTCCTTTCCATAAGTACTCTCAAACTTATGATTTTGTGGTCACTGTTGTCCAGATGCTCTCCAACTGAAACATGCTCCCCTTGCCCCTTTTGATTACCCAGGACTAGATTCAACACTGCTTCCTTCCTCATTGGGCTGGAAACATACTAATCCAGAAAGATCTCCCTCACATATTTCAGGAATTCTTCCCCCTCCTACTGTTTTTCCTCCAGTCTGTGTTAGGAAAATTGAAATCCCCCATTATTACTACTCCATTGGTTTTACTTCTTTCTGAAATTTGCTTGCAGATTTGCACGTCCATCTCCTTCCCACCATTTGGCGGTCTATAATATACCCCGGTGACATAATAGCTCCTCTGCTCCTTATCTCTGACCAAATCCAGCACATCGTCCCTTTCCAATGTTGTAACCATGTCTTTGATCAATACTACCACACACCCCCCATCCTCCTTTTTACATTCCCTATCCCTCCGGAATACATTGTAGCCAGAAATATTCGACTCCCATTCCAGGTCTCTACAGTCAGGTCTCCGTTATTCAAACCATATCATAACCCCATGTAGCAACCTCAGCCTGCAGCTCACCCATCTTAGTTATCACGCACCGTGCATTTATGCACATGCACTCTAAGACCAACTTAGTCTGCTTCGCCTTTCTCCCCCGTCTGATGGCTCCTCTTTCTGGATTACTCCTTACTGCATCATTGTGTGTCTCTCCCAGTTCTCTATGTACCTCGTTTTCCTCTCTGAATAATAATAATAATAATCCTTGCATTTGATATAGCGCTTTTCACGTCGGGAGGATGTCCCAAAGCGCTTCACAGAACACACTGTAAAGTGAATTGACTGTATATTTGTGGCAGCCAATTGCGCACAGCAATGTCCCACAAACAGTCGTAGATTGAAAATGACCAATTTATTATTGTTTTTTTGTTTTGGAGGGATTATTATTAGGCTCTGTGTGGAGTAAGGAAACTTGCCCAAGGTTTCGCCCTCTGCCTGGAATTGAACTCAGGTCTCTCACTTGCAAAACGAGTGCTCTAACCACTGAGCTACAGGACTCCACAGATAGATCCGGGTTCCCTTCCCCCTTTGAAATTAGATTAAACCCTTCCCCACAGCAGTAGCTTACCTCCCTGTGAGGACATTGGTCCCAGCCCTGTTCAGGTGTAAACTATTCACCGTGTACAAGTCCCACCTGCTCATCAATGATCTAGATGAGGACATTGAATATAACGTATCTAAATTCGCGGAGGACACTAAACTAAGTGGGAGAGTAAGCTCTGAGGATGATGCAAAAAGATTGCAACGGGATATAGACAGGTGAGGGGAGTGGGTGAGTAGGTGGCAGATGGTATTTAATGTGGGGAAGTGTTAAGTTATTCACCTGGGTAGAAAAAATAGAAAAACAGATTATTTTCTAGATGGGGAGAGATTAGATAGTGTTAGTGTTCAGAGGGATTTGGGTGTCCTTGTACACCAGTCTCAAAAAGTTAGTTTGCAGATGCAGCAAACAACTAATAAGGCGAACGGCATGTTAGCGTTCATTGCAAAAGGTTTTAAAGTACAAGAGTAGGCAAGTCTTGCTGCAAATGTATAGGGCCTTGGTGAGACCGCTCCTAGAGTATTATGTGCAGTTTTGGTCTCCTTATTTAAAAAAGGACATACTGAGGGTCTGTTTCCCCTGATAGAAGAATCTATAACCAGTGGTCACAGTCTTAAATTTAAGGGTCAGCCTTTTAGAACAGAGTTGAAGAAACATTTCTTCACTCAGAGGGTAGTGAATTTATGGAATTCACTACCCCAGAATGCTGTAGATGCTCAGTCCTTGAACATCTTCAAAGCTGAGACTGATAGATTTTTTAAAAAACAGAGGGATTAGGGGATATGGGGATAGGGCAGGTAATTAGAGTTCGGTCTGAAGATCAGCCATGATCTTATCGAATGGCGGGGCAGGATCGAGGGGCCGAATGGCCTACTCCTGCTCCTAATTCTTATGTTCTTATGTTCTTATATTACTGGACCCAATGTTTCAGAAATCTGAAGCACTCCTTTCTGGACTATTTCACCAGCCTTGTATTCATGTGTATGATCCTTCTGATGCTCACTTGTACGTGGCATTGAGAGTAATCCAGAGATTAGCATCTTTGAGTTGCTGCTCTTTAACCTCCTCTATACCTTCTGAAACACTGCCTGTGAGATCTCAACCTTTTTTTATCCCTACGTTATGGATTCCAACAAGGAGCATGACTTCTGTCTGTTCCCCTTCCCCCCACAGAATGTTTTGCACCTGTTCCATGATATTTTCTACACTGGCATCAGGGTGGCAACATACCATGCAAGACTCACGTCAGCAGTTGCAGAAACACCTGTCCATTTCCTGACTTTTGTGTCCCCAATGTTGGATACTCAAGGTACATACAAAATGGAAGAGCTGAATGAGGAGTGGCTGAATAAGAGTGTATTGGAGAAGGCTGGGGGAACGAGGTACTGGGCACGTACACATTACTGAAAGATGAGACCATATGAACGGTTGAAGGAAAGGTTAGCTCTCGAGACTAGTACAGAGATATAATGGTAACAACTTTGTCCTGTTAGAAGCCTCCCAGAATGTGTTGATGGAAACATTATGTATATAATATAACCCGATCAGGTCAGAACCACAAATTAACAAGATTAGTAGTAACATTTGTCCTGTTGGCAACTGATCACCCGGGAGAGGACAAAAGGTTTGCTGAGGCCTGAAGAATGTTATCTCCTCAGACCAGGGCAAGGAATCAAAGAAGGATGGGTATAACTGGTGTTTTGTCAGAGTAAGACGGTAGGAACCAAGAAGAGCTGAACAGGAGGGAAGTGCCCAGACTCGGGCCTCTAGCAACTTGAGAACCGTCTGCCACATCTACTAGAATTGGGGTAGTGTGTTTTAATTGTATTTTGTCTTGTCTATCTTTCTTTAATTCTTGTATCAATAAACACCATGGCTCTTTGAGGATTGTTGGGTCATCATTTAAACTCTTGTGATCGGTATATCCCAACACCAATAACAACTGCATCGGCACTCTTCCCTGGGTCCGCCTGTGCATTTATAATTATCCTTTGTCCCCCAGTTCATTTATTTTCTTTTGAGTGCCCTCCCCACAGATGTCATCATCTTCATCGGTATTCAGCACAGAAAAACATTTTTTGAGTGCCACACTCCCGGGGGATTTCTGCACTGCTTGTCTCCTCTTCCTACCATGCCAAGTGGTCACCCACTCACTCTCCTCCTGAACTCTCTGTGGCTGTGGGGTGACCAACTCCTGAAACGTTCGATCTTCAACTTCACATATACAATATAGTGATACTTTTTCTGGGCTGAGCGAGTGGGTGAAAATGACCAATGAGATTGTGGTGGTGTGGTGGTAACTAATGAGAGAGATTCCATGATAATAATAATAATCCTTGCATTTGATATAGTGCTTTTCACGTCTTCTCAACGTCTCAAAGCGCTTCACAGAATAGACTGTAAAGTGAATTGACCGTATATTTGTGGGCAAATCGCGGTAGCCAATTGCGCACAGCAGCGTCCCACAAACAGTCGTGGATTGAAAATGACCAATTTATTATTGTTTTTTGTTTTGGAGGGATTATTATTAGGTGAGTGGAGTACGGTAACTTTCCCAAGGTTTCGCCCATTACCCCACCATCCTGACCTCCAGCTCCTAACTTGAGGAGGTCAGGAGTTCAATTTCCTCTAACGAGGCCTCACAAACTCTCCTCTTCTCTCATCATCCCTCAATTACCGCATTGACACCCTCTACCCCTCACTGCCTCCCTTCCCCTCATCGTATCCCCTGTATATTCGATTGTACTTTTGGTATAAAAACAAGTCCCAGCCATAGGTATGTATCTCTTCGTTGATCCCTGCACATGTAGTCAATGTACTTCTTGTTACAGCAGGAAGCTTTCTTAACTTCACTGCAGATATATTGTAAAATACAACCACACTTCATACCATAACATCTCACAACATCTTACAGTTCATTGTGAGTTCATCACTTAAAAGTACATTGACTATTTTTTAGATGAATCAAACACCTTCGTGCACCAGCAATGATGCATTTTCAGAGATCTCATGACTAAGTCTTTCATCAGTCTCTGGTTGAGTCAAGACATCTGGTCAGACCACAATTAGAGAACTGCATCCAGCTACGGTCAGGCTCCACCTGAAGTATTGCGTAGAGCTCGGATTGTCATACCACGAGGGAGCCGGCTAAACCATAAAGCAGTGCAAAGAGAGCAATGAGGATGATCCCCAGTGTTAGAGGATGAACAAGGAGACAACCTGGGCTATGCAGCGTCATAGAGTATAATATTTTGTATGAATGGTAAACATAAACTAAGAACAATTTTTTGGATGCACTCACCCATCAGAACAAAAGGATGCAGTTACCGAATTGAATATTTTGGGAGAGGTATCGGAAGTATTCATTTATTTATCTGGATTAAGATTAATGACTAGAACAAGGTTAGGAGAAAGGGTAGTTAAGGGCAGAATACTGGAGTCATTTAAGAATAAATTTGATGCTGACATGTGTGTATTCTGGCCGATAATCCGTCAGATTAAACATTCACTCATTTTAAGGTTATGCAGCGACATAGCTGCTTGTAAACTTCTCTAATAATAAAATTCTTGCATTTGATATAGCCATTTTCATGTCTCCTAGACTTCTGAAAGCACTTCACAGAATGTACTGTATAGTGAATTGATTGTATATTTGTGGGTAAAATGCAGCAGCCAATTACACACAGCAGTGTCCCAAAAACAGTTGTGGATTGAGTGACCAAATTACTATTCTTTTTAACGATAATTATTCCCAGAAAAGCGATCCGCCAATCAACTAACAACCGAGTTCCTACTTACTGCTAGGTAAAGAGAAGTGCGTGGAGTAAGGAAACTTGTCCAACATTTTGCCCTTCTGGGAATCGAACCCAGGTCTTTCGCTTGTGAGATGAGTGCTTTAACCACCAAGCTACGGGACTCCACGTGAAACTATCCTGAAATTGCTCTAGAAGCAGTCACTGCAACTTGACAGTATTTTGATGAGAGCGTGCTGTGAGGTGGGGGAGGGGTGCTCTCGCAAAATCAGGTTCCCTGAGTTTCTGATCCAACTCCACCAATGCTGATATACCTGATATAGAGCAAAGAGCAGACAAGCGTCAATTACTCCAACACCTTCTACTAGCTCCACCAAGTGTCTACAGCAATTTCCTCATTCCCTGTCACTTCATATCCTGACCATCTCCCACTCCCTCCTATGTGAAGGGATGACTGGTCTAATCAGGTCACACCAGATGTACTGAGTACAACATTTATGGTCAGGATACACCATGACTGCTCAGTATGGTTAGAATAAAAATAATAAGAAGAATCCTTGCTTTTGATATAGCACTTTATCACAACTTTTAGATTTCTCAAACCCACCTCAAAGAATATATTGTACAGTAGACTGTGTATTTTGCGGGGGAAATGCAATGACCAATTGCGTACAGCAGTGTTCATGCACAGTCGTGGATTGAATGACCAAATTTTTTTTGAGGGATTATTACTTCCAGAGAGTAATCCGCCAATCAACAAGCAACCAGGTTCTTACATACTGCGAGGTAAACAGAAGCATGTGGAGTAAGTAACCTAAGGTTTCACCCCATCAGGGGATTGAACCCAAATCCATTCACTTGTGAGAAGTGCACTAGCCACTACACCACTGGGCTTCAGTTCTGGTAAGTATACACGTGTACTGAACACTTTATGGTCAGGCCAAAACAAGAGTATTTAGCACAGTTCATGTCAGGTTCACACCAGGAATACTGAGCATATCTGATACCAGGCATAGAAGCGGTGCCCAGACCCCGGAGGAAGTGAAGAGGAGAGTGACGAGGGTAATACCCACTGTTAGAGAGGTGAGTTGTGAGGTACCATGGGGTTCTTCGTGTGTCATGAAAAGACACATCTCACAGGGAATCATGTAAAGAGAGATACAATTCTAAATGGATTGAGAAAGTAAACCAAGGACAATACGTTCCTACATTGTGACCTTAATTTGGAAGATGTTAAGTATTTTAGCAAAATAGCTCAAGTCCTATTTGCCTGGTTTGTTGCAGTCAATATAGGCAGTGAGCCAAACCGTTACACGTGACCTTGAAAGGCAGGACACTTGTTCTCCAATGAGATGCTGATATTTGAAGATATTTGAAGTAAGGGTGGAAGAGAAACTCAACAACTGTCAGTGCTTGCTTCACTGAGAGGGAGTGATAGAGATAGGAGACCCGGGAGCTGCTGTAGTTTATTTAACAAGGTAGGGAACATACAAGGGCTTATATCTTTTCGGTAAGTTCAAGTGTGTTACTTCAAACCCTCGTCCACTCTTTCATCACCTTCTGCCTCAACTATTCCAATGGCCTCCTCACCGATCTACCCAGCTCCACTATCCACAAACCCTGACTAATTCATCCATATGCTCACCTGCTCTAAACTCCATGCATCCATCACACCAGTACTTTCTTGGCTCTTCATGTCTGCCTATCACAGAATGCATTACCTTCAAGTTTTGCACACTGGTCTTTAAATCCATTCGTGTCCTGGCACCTCTACCTCTCCTACCTGCTTTTTTCCCAAACCCACTACCAATTGCCTTCATTTGACTGCCAGTCTCAAGCATCCATCTGCTCCACCATCAGTGTTGCAGATGGAAGCATGAGACCACCTAAACTTTCAGTGACTACATCCTGAAACTTTGGTACTCTCTTCCTCAATCCCTCTGCCTTGCCCCCTCATTGGCCATTTTCAAATTGCGCCTGAAAATCTTCCTCTTCTGCTTAGGATTAGACTCCGCTATTAAGCACTCCAAGATATTGCCCCACATGAAGTTTGCTCTATAAATGCCCATTGTTGTTGTTGTTGTTGTTGTTGTTGCGTAATATCAACTGTGCCTCTTCAGCCACTCTTGTACCCTCTCTGCCCTCACTCTCCCTTACCACAATCGCACCCCCCTCCCACTCGTGTCCAAATCCCTGACTGTCCAGCACCGTCCTCCTGATGTGAAAGGTGCTATACAAATATAATAATAATAATAATAATAATAATCCTTGCATTTGATATAGCGCTTTTCACGTCGGGAGGATAATAATTTTGTATTGTATTTTATCTGTTGCTGTCAATGATAACTTGGGCTGTGATGCTGCCAGAGCTCTTTGAGGATTGGTCATGTAGGATGCCATGATCTGAATTTCCACATGATATTTTGAGGGAGAGCTGATTCCAGTAAAGTTATGCCTTTGGGTCTGTTGACTGGGATCAGAAAATCTTGCCTTGGCAGAGAGGCAATCCAGTCAACTAACTTGCCTGAGTAGTGATGAGTAACAATTCAGATCCACACAGTCAGTTGATGATTTGGGATCCAGATTGAGAGTTGAAAGGCTTGTCTGGAGGACAACCTACCTTACTGCTTGAGGAATAGGATACCGTTTAATTCAGGTTGAGCAGGAAATAATCTCGCTCACCAAATTTACCTATACAATTTGTAATTTCAGCAGTCTTTGTATTATCATATGTGGACTGCAGAGATTATTAATTGTATGGGTATTCCAAAAATACCTAGTCTGGGGATCACTGGGGCTCACTCCCAACACTTATCGTCTTCCACAGAATGAGATGAGCTCCAATTGGTAACCTGTTTACCGAGCACTAGTAGGAACCCAGGTGTCAGATTGCTATCACTTCAAATCAATCCACAACTGTTTGTGGGACACTGCTGTGCGCTTTTGGCCACCGCATTTTGCCCACAAATCATACAGTTAATTCACTTTACAATATATTCTGTTAAGAGCTTTGAGATATCTCATAGATGTGATATGGCGCCATACCAATTGTAAGGATTATTATTTCTTATTATAATAACTCACATAAGTCCAGCATATTTCATGTAATATTAAG
Organism: Callorhinchus milii; assembly: GCF_018977255.1. NCBI lineage: Eukaryota > Metazoa > Chordata > Chondrichthyes > Chimaeriformes > Callorhinchidae > Callorhinchus > Callorhinchus milii. The sequence goes on from NW_024704771.1 coordinate 2,746,575, forward strand.
CGTCTCAAAGTTCTTTGCAAAATCTAAATTGTTCAGGAGTATAGGTATCAGGTCTCCGTTATTCCAAGTTAAATTCAACCCTTCAATTCAGTTCCACAAGCTTTAAATCCATGAATACCGTTTGCCTTCTTGATCTCTTCCTGTACCTGTACATTCAGTGATATATGCACTGTAAAAATATTCATATTGTGTTTTCCTTTTAAAGCTAGTCCTCAATTGAACAATACATGTGTGATACAATTATTTTATATCTAAGAATCCTGTAAACAGGAGCAGTGAATATCAAATGTTAAAAAATTATCTGTATAAATTAAATACAACATCAACAACAACTTTATGTGCCCTCCACGCCGGACGGCGTCTCAGAGAGCTTTACAGTAACAGATCCCGGGATCGAGCCAGAGGGGGGAAGGTGACCAAAGGTGCGATCAAAAAGAAAGGTCTTCAGCAGAGACCTGAAAATGGGAAGCAAGGGAACGAGATGAAGGGAGTGAGGAAGGCAGTTCCAGAGCCTCGGGGCATAATGGCTGAAGGCACAGCCACCGAGGGTGGAGCGGAGGACTCAGGGGACGAGGAGGAGGCGAGACCCGGAGGAACTAAAGCAACGGGTACTGTGCTGAGGAGAGAGGAGGTCAGAGAGGTGCAAAGGAGTGCAGGGACTTTAATACGAGGGTGAGGATTTTGAAATCGATCCTCTCTGGGATAGGCAGTCAGGGCAGTCTGGCCAGGACTGGGGGGACCGGGGAGAGGAGTTTCACGTGGGTGAGAATGCAGGTGGCAGAGTATTGAATTATTTGGATTTTATGGTTGGTAGTGGGTGGGAGACCGACGAGGGCATTGGAGTAGTCCAGCCGAGAGGTGACAAAGGCATGGACCAGGGTTTCAGTAGCTTTTGGGGAGAGGTATTGGCGAAGAAGGGTGATGCATCAGAGGTAGTAGAAGGCGGTGCTGGTGAGGGATCGGATGTGGGGGAGGAAGGATAATTGGGGCTAGAACCTGACCCCTGGGTTGTGTACGGGTTTGGAGAGTTTTAGGGGGAGGTCGGGTAGGTGGAGGAGGTGAGAACCGTGAGATTTTAGACATTGAGAAGAGCCAAAGAGTATGAATTCCGTCTTGTCAACGTTGAGCTGAAGGAAGTTTGCGCTCATCCAACCCCTGAGATCTGACAGGCAGAACATCAGGGGACTGGGGGCCGTAAAGAGAGGTTGAAAAATAGAGTTGGATGTCGTCTGCATCCATGTGGAAATGTATCCCATGTCTGCGGATGACATCCCCAAGAGGGAGCACGTAGATCAGAAAGAGGAGGGGGCCAAGGATGGATCCATGGGGTACCCCACAGGTGACTGGGTGAGAACGTAAGAAGCCGTTGGTGCAGATGTACTGCTGGGGGTTTGTGAGGTAGGACTTGAACCAGGCGAGTGCGGTCCCACTGAGGTGGATGACGGAGGGAAAGGCGGTGGAGGAGGATGGCATGATCGACTGCGTCTAATGCGGCGGAGAGGTCCGGGAGCACAAGGAGGCAAAGGGAGCCCTGGTCAGAGAAAGAAAGGATGTCATTTGTAACTTTCACAAGCGCAGTCTCTGTACTGTGGGCGGGTACTGGACTGGAGGTGTTCGAAGAGGGAATGGGAGGAGAGGTGCGCACGGAGCTGGTTTGCAACAATGCGTTCTAGAACTTTTAAGAGGAAGGGCAGGTTAGAAATAGAGCGGTAATGGCCAGGGTTTGAGGGATCCAAGGGAGGGGTTTTTCAGGAGGTGGGTGATGACAGCAGTTTTGAGGGAGGCAGGGACTGATCCAGTGGAGAGGGACTGGTTGATGATGTCAGCCAGTAGTGGGCAGAGAAGGGGGAGCTGGGTGACCAGTAAGTTGGTGGGGAGGGCCTCGAGGCAGCAGGTGGTGGGTTTCATGGAGGTGATGGTGGGTGAGAGTTAGGAGGGACAAATGGGGAAGAAAGAGCGTAGAAAGGGGATGGTGGTAGGAGCAGATGATGAGGAGGCTGAGAGGGCGTGGTGTTGGATGACAAGGGGCAGGTGGATGAGGCTGCCTGGCGGATGTTAAGTATTTTAGAAGAAACAAAATTCAGACCTCCTCGCACTTGGCATTTGATATAAAGATTGAGGAGGCCTGAGAGGGGGTATAGAGGAGGTAGTGGGTGGTGGAAAAAAGGATTTTAGAGTTGTGCTTAGCCTCCAAGATGATGTTGGAGTTCCTACCAGGGGGATCGGGTGGGTTTGGAGATGGTCCTGGATTTCAGGGGCACGAGGGAGTTGAAAGTGGAGGAGAGGCGATCATGGAGCAGCTGGACGGCTGCTTCAAGATCTCCACGGGTGGAGAGCCAGAGGGTGTTTGATGACGAGAGGGCCTTGTGAGGGTCTTAGCCTTTTCCAAGGGCGGTAGAGGATGGTTGAGGGTTTGGTGGAGGAGAGAGGAGAGAGGGATTGAGAGGAGAAGGAGAAGAACAAATGGTCCTAGATGGCCATGTCCACTATGCTGATGTCGAAAATATCAAGGCCATGGGTGATGACGAGGTCAAGTGCATGACCACGGTTGTGGGTGGGTGAGTTTATGTGGAGAGTAAGGTTTAGGGAGGAGAGGAGGGCAGTGAAATCGGCAGAAATAATACTTATTTGGCAAATTTAGCATTTAGTCTGTACAATATTTAAAACAAGGTATAGTGGCACACGTTCTGGTGGCATTTTCAAGTCAGGTCTGTGCTGTTGTTGCACCTACAGTAATCAGCAAAATTTAGATCAATAGAATCTGGAGTACTTCAATAAGAGAAGAGGTTTCTCCCAGTACCTGCGTAACAATATCCCATAAAATTTGTGATTCACTTGATGGGTTTTTGTGGGAAATTGCTGTGTGCAAATTGGCTGCCGCACTCATGCTCAAAAACGCAGTGATGGGCTTTGAGACATCCTTCTGATGTGAAAGTGCTATACCAAATGAAGGTTTATTATTTTATTGATACTGAAACAGGCAATTCTACCCAATCAGTTAATTCCATAATATTATCCACTCACCTTAATCCTCACATCCTGGCTTCTACACACCGCTTCCTCTCTCACTGATAAAGATCCCACAGCACTTTTCAAAAAGTGAAGGGTGTTGTCTCCAGGGTAGTGAGCAATAATCCCCCAAAATAAAATTGGTCATTCTGTTGGACATGGTTAATCCTGGAGCTAAACACTCTATTGAAATCTGAAAAAGATCACCTTATTCTGTTTACTAAAACTTAGTATTAGGAAACCCGTTAAAGGAGGAACCAACATCACTTGTATTTTATATTTCACTGCCAGTTTGCTTAACAAGGCAGAAATACATATAACAACAACAGCAAGATTACATTTGTATAGCGCCTTTCACATTGGGAGGACGTCCCAAGGCTCTGGACAGTGTACAGCATTTCAGACCCGAGCTGGGGTCAGGGAGGAGAAGGAAGGGGAGAGGGAGGGGTGTGACCAATGGCATGGTCGAAGATGAGGGTTTTATATAAAGTTGCATTTGTTCAATAAACATAGGGCTACTATAGACACTATGAGCTGTAATGCTCACATTTGCAATGCCACTGTACAATACCAACTTCTTGAATTCATAAGCAGTAGGCGAACATGTCATGCTCCTCATTTATCTGGAACTTGAACTAGTGAGCATGATCTTGGAACTGACATTAAAATAACATCAGGCGTTGAATTAAGGAACCAAAAGCGCTTGGCTCTTGCAGCTGTATTTCAGCTATATTCCCAAGTTGTCATTGTCCTTTTACTTTTCTGCTGATGTTGCTGGAAATCATGCGACAGTCGAGGTTAAGTGGTTGGAGTCACTGTCATCATGGCTGCTATGGTAATCTCACAGTAATGAGAATACCAAAGTTCATAAGCAGCAATCAAACAGGTGTTGCTTCTCGTTTTTCTGGAACTTGAATGAGTGAGCATCGTCTCTGGAACTGACATGACAATAATATCAGGGATTCAATTAAGGAACCAAAACTGCTTGTCTCGTGCAGTTTTGTTTCAGTTGTATTCCTGTAACGTCATCTGCCTTCTCATTTAGTTTCTTGCTGACATTCCTGCTATCACGGGAACAGTTGAGGTTGAGTGGCTGGAGTCACAGAGCAAGGGAAGCCAAATGTGTATTGGCTCTCACCAACTCAGACAAAACACATATGATGACGAATTCTGACTGAACAATTTATAGCTTAGCTCTACTTTTATCATTATTTTTATGATGATACCTCCTCACCCACCTGATAGTTTTTTTTCCAGGCTGGGACCATCATTACCCATGAGTTGATTCTGATTAAGCAATGCATGACCATTATATCAACAACTAACAAGAAAGCTGCAGCTGTAATAAACACTTGACTTACTTCTGAACCAATTTAACTCTTCAACTAACACAAACTGATATTTTCCCTTACCATTTTAAGCAACCGTCACTTGATCAAACTGCCAATTTATGATCAAGGTTATCAATCCACAGATCAATGAACAAACATAAGCATTTCTCACTCGATTTAAGCAATATTTTTAGCAATAATATATTCTAAATCCTGCAATTCACTCCATGGTTGTATGGAAGAGGTTACAGTGTGAAAATTTGCTGCTGCAATGAAAAAAATACAAATTGTAATATATCGTGTGAAGTGCCTAACCTTCACATCTAAGAGAAGGTAATAGAAAAGTGTGGGAGGGCATAAAGAATGCATGGAGACTCACGTGGACAACCAAGTGGGCTCTTTCTGTCTTGATAAATCTTTTCTTAAGAGTTTCCTCCTATATGTGTTGGTACTTTTTGCTTCAACTACAATTTCTGCAATGAGTTCCACATTCCCTCCACCCTTTGTGTGCAAGAAAAAGTTCCTCCTAAACTCTCCGGCACATCTTGTTGTGTCTATCTAATTCTGTATGTATACCCCTTGCACTTGCTTTGAAATTTCGAAGACGTGATAAGATGCCATATCGAATGCAAGGATTATTATTATCCTTTCAAGACCTTTCATAATTTCAAATACCTCGGTCACATTCACTCTCAATTGTCTGAACTCCAGGGAAAAAACATCTGACTTTCCCTGTCTTTCCCATCAGTTGTAGCCTTCATCCCGGGTTACTGACTCACCCACCAGTGGAAATAGTTTCTACTTGTTCACCCTATCGAATTCCGCTTATAATTTTCAAAACTTCTATTAAGAATCCACTTAACCTTCTCAGCTCAGAGGAGAATAATCCTATCTTCTTTAGTCGCTCGTGATAGCTGAAGTCCCGCATTCCTGGTAAATCTCCTTTGTACCCTCTCCAATGACTTGACATCCTTCCTAAAGCATGATGCCCAGAACTCAACACAGTACTCCAGCTGAGGCCTAACCAATGGTTTATAAAGATTCATCACAACTTCCTGACTTTTGTAATCTCTGCTCCAATTTATAAAGCCTAATATCCTGTCTGCTTTATTCACTGTATATTTTGTGGGCAAAACATGGCAGCCAATTGTGCATAGGTGTGTCCCACAAACAGTCATGGATTGAAATGACCAATTTATTATTATTATTTTTTGGAGGCAATTATTATCTGCGTAAAAGTGATCTGCCAATCAACGAACAAACATGTTCCTACTTACTGCTAAATAACCAGAGGAGTAACGAGTAAGGAAACATCCCTACCATTTTGCCCAGCCGGGAATCAAACCCAGGTCTCTTATGAGTGCTCTAACCACTGAGTTGTAGGATTCTACAGGTCCTTGATCAATATTGCCACATCCCTCCTTTTTTCCCTTTCTTATCTCTCCTGAATACCCTGCAGCCAGGAGTATTCAGCTCCCATTCCTGCATTTATTTGAGCCAGATTTCCGTTATTGCCACTACATAATAACCCTATGTGGCAACATGAGCCTGCAGCTTACCAATCTTATTGGTCAAACTCCATGACTTTACACATCTGCACTCCAAGATTGGCTTAATCTGGTTTGCCCATCTCCCCCGTCTAAGCCCTCCTTTTTCTGGACTACTCCTTAATAAATAATTACTTATCTCTCCCAAACCTCTATGTAACTTGTTTCTCCTCTTTGATGCTACATCCCAATTCCCTTCACCCCTCCATCCCCACAGCACTAGCAAATCTTCCTGCGAGGACATTGGTCCCAGCCCTATTCAGGTGTAAGCCATCCACTTTGTACGAGTCCCACCTGCCCCAGAACTGGTCCCAATGTTCCACAAATCTGAAGCTCTCCTTTCTGCATAATATCCAGGGTGCTTAGGTGACAAATATTCGCAATGTGATACAACAATTTTATACACATTGAACCTTATATTTTTTGGATTTATATTACATTCCTATGCACATAAAGTATTTGCCTAACAATGCGCCTACCATCAGTATGCTATGGGGAATTTTTTTACACCTAATACAGTGCTCAGTTGGCTCACTTAGTGAAATTATGTGAGAGGGAAAGAGAACCAGACTCTTGATAATGTATGTCACAGGGGATGGGGGGGGGGGGGGGGGGGGGGGGAGAGGTCATTGGCCATTCCCCTCACACTTTCACTCTCACCCCAGTAACATAATGCAGTAAGGCAAGACACCCACTCGTGAAGCCACACTTCTCGAAATGTCATCTCCAATTCTGCCAATGGTTATTGTTCAACCAGTTGCTTCCCACAACATCATCCTTGGCCTCTAAATTAGCTTGTTTAGAGTAGCAATGCACAGTTGTAATGCTTCCTGTAGCAGGCACCAGGCCTTTGAAGAAGAGTCAGCTATCAATTCGCCAGGATCTCCTCATCCTAACTCTACTTCATCATCTTCATTCCGTGCAGCGATCTACAATTGTAATACTTCCCATAGAGTTGTGTGGCCGGGTCCAGAGCTTTTGGAAGGAGGAAGTCAGGCAGTCATTGTTCTAGAGGGGACACTTCATCCCTACTCTTACTTTATTTTCTTCATAGACCTGTGGAAAGAGGCAGCTGACAACCTTCTCAAAATATGTTCCTGGCAATGCTGCTCATACTACTGTTAGTGCTCTGGCACAGGTACAGATTGAGATATGTTAGACTGAGTGCAGTCAGTGAAGACGAAGATATAGTTGGGAATATAAAACAGATATATTGGGATAAGTACAGACTAATATATACTGGGATGGGTATAGGTGGATATTAGAGATGTGCCAAGATGTGAATGCCTTTCAGGGAAATTGAGTTGGGATAGCATTAAGGAACTACTTAGCATCAATTCTCTGGGGGATGAAGAAGCCATTAATGATGGAGGCGATCGACTTGCAGAGCCCGGTGAGAGAGAGGATACTAGCTGAATGATTTGTGACTTGTGGAGGAAATAGATGGAAAGTTCAGTGAGTAGAAAGGTTGGCATAGTCAAGTCTGGTCTGGATAAAAGCATGAATAAAGGTCTCAGCAGGCCAAGAGTAGAGATACTGGTAGAGACAGGCAATATGACAGCAATGAAGGACAGATCAAAAAATGGATCAAGGCATGGTTTAAAATTGACAGTCGAACACGACTAAGATTCAGCACTGGAGGTGAAGGAAAGTTCAATGAATGGATCGAGGCATAATTAAGAACAGTTGATAATCGTAAGATTCTGCACTGACTCCATGAAGTGGAGGGAGCAACTATGAAATTGATGCTGTCAGTGCCTGTGGTGAGGAGGTGCTTATGGAAGCTGAGCAGGAGATTCTTTATCTTGTGGACATTCAACTGGAGAAAGTTAGCTCTCAACCAGCTCTTGAGATCCAATGGACAATTAGTGAGGACAGCAGTGGGCCTAGAATCGAGGAGGGAGGCAGAAACATAGAGTTGAGTTTGATTTGCATACAGTTAATCCCATGCCTACACACTGAGCAAGACCATGTAGGTATTGAAGAGCATATGACAATTGATAGAGCCCGAAAGAATGCCACATACGAAGGTGCAGTGGTGGGAGGAGAAGCAGACATTGAGAAGGGTAAAAATGAACCAGGACAGAACTGTAAAGGTAGAGCTGAGAGTAAAGGTGGTGGAGAATAATAGAATGGTCACCAGAGAATAGAATTGTTGACCAGAAACTACATTCAATAAAAACAAAACAGTAACGTGTATGTATATGTGTATATATATGTATATATAGTGCACTTCACACAACAGAGCCTAATGCTCCAATATAATAATTATAATTTACAATACATTTCATAGTATTTATCTATGAAATAATGAGATATTTCAATGAAATATAATACCAATTCTTTCTCTCTGTCTGCAGTTGTGACGGTCTGGCTTTTGCGGACAATGGCGAATGCGAGCACAGTGCTGGCATGTTTAGGCCGCCCTTTCCAGTTGGGGATGTTGTATGACTGTCGTTCAGACTCTCTGATCCCAGGTAATGTCAGCCAGTAACTGCTTTTCCCAATCTGTGCTCTGACACAGCCATGTGTCGAGATATCGAAAGTGTACAATAATAGCTGGAAAGTGAAACAAACATGTCAGTGGAATAACTTGAACCCATTGCAACAACAATAACAAACCCAACAACAATAATAAAAACTTGCATTTCTAATAGGTCCCTTAACATAGAATAACATCTCAGAGGGCTTCACATGGTGGGCTCAGACCACAAGCACAGAAGATGTGGGGGAACGTAATCAGGTGCAGTCAATTTTCTCTGCTCCATTAAGACACCACTTTCCTCCAGTCTCTGCTCATAACTCAAAGCACCCTGAGACCATCTTCATTCCACGACTGTTTGTGGCACACTGCTTTGCAATTGGCTGTTGCGTTTCCCCACAAATATACAGTCAATTTTGCTTTACAGTATATTCTGTGAAGTGCTTTGAGACATCTAGAAGATGTGAAAAGTGCTATATCAAATGCAAGGACCGTTATTATCTTAGTAAGCACTATCAGGCAAATCGTCAAAAGTTACTAAATTCAGTATAGACCTAGCAACACACTCTATTCCTTAATGTTTACTATACTTGGTGTGGGCACCATTATGTTCCGCATGAACTGTGTATATTACTGGAAGCGGGGAATCCTTGGAGCTGAATGGGCTTCAAGGTAACATGGCTGGTAACCGAATGTTGGAATCGAGCCCACCCTCTGAGGCAATCTCAGTAGCCCAGTTCCTGAGCCAGGTTGGTCCACAGAATTCCAGGGCACTGCTGATGAGAGCACAGGCTTATCAGCAGAACCTGGAAGGGCAAATCAGTCACTAAGGGACAGCGATTTATTCCATTCAGCTTGTGCAACCTTGTAAGCCAAACCTTTAACGGGCAGGGTTGTAGCTAACCAAGCATTGAGAAAACTTGCCAGACATTGATATCAATGGCAAGCTATGTTATATCAGCTCGTCAGATACCAGCAGTACCCAAACACAAACCCTGGGGTCCCCAAGCCTTGGCTCTTGCCTACCCATGCCTGATATTTTCCAGAATTAGGTAAGCAGACTATGTCCCTCTAGGAAGAGAGTGTGCATTACATTCCAACAATCTATTTATGGGATTCCCATATGTAGGTGGAAAATATGGAATTCTCAGCTTGTTTTGGATACTATTAAGCATGGTAATGTATTTCTACATATGCCAGACCCCTTGCCCGCAAAATATACATATTATTGGATTCAATGTTGACCGTTCTACACTCCCGTTTAATCCACTATACTGACTGAACTCAGTTTAAACTCAACTTGCCTCCTTATGAACCCTTGGTTACTGGAATCAGTGCAGATAGGACAACTCTCCATCTTAACCATGTACGGGTACTAACCTCGGTATTGATATGTTTCCATGTCTCATTTTCCAGGTGTCACACTGTGGGACTTGGATACATTGAAAAACAACCTGGACACACGATCTCAGCACAACACTGGGTTTCACATCATTGCCTCAGACTCCATTGAGGAAAAAACTCATGCTCTGAATATCACCGGGAGTTTGAAAGGGAGCTTTTTGGGTGGACTATTGAAGGTGGAAGGTTCTGCAAAATTCCTGAATGACAGAAAGAAATCTGAACAGCAGGCACGAGTGACCCTCCAGTATTCCACAACAACAAAGTTTGAGCAGTTGACGATGACCCACTTGGGGAGACAGAATGTTTCATACCCCTATGTGTTTGAACAGGGCACAGCAACCCACGTGGTCACAGCAATGCTGTATGGCGCTCAGGCATTCTTTGTATTTGATCAAGAAGTCTCTTCCTCAGAGAGCCTAACAGATACTCAGGGTAGAATGAAGGTGGCAGTTAATATCATACCAAAATTGAGAATCCATGGTGAAGCTTTATTGAATATGAAAAGCAAAGTAAAAGCAAATTCCCAGAAATTCAATTGCACATTTTATGGTGATTTTGCACTTGCAAGCAATCCCACCACATTCCAAGATGCTATGAAAGTTTATTCAGACCTGCCAGGATTGTTGGGGGAGGATGGAGAGTATGCAGTGCCTGTCAAAGTCTGGCTTTACCCACTCAACCAGCTTGACTCAAAGGCAGCTCAATTTGTGCGAGACATCAGTATAAATCTGCTCAATCGGTCCCAGCATGTCCTGGAGGAGATCAATGATGTTAAGATTAGGTGCGGTGATATGATCAAAGACTATGTCAGTGTTCAATGTCCAGAGATTAAACAAAAGATTGAGAGGTTCAGAGCGATGTGTGTGGAGTACCAACAGGGCTTCCAGAAGGCCTTGGCCAAAGTGTTGCCATCTATCCGGGGAGGTGGGGAGGAGGAAGGGAAACTGGTTGATATTCTGAAGAGCATGGAACAATCACCATTCAGAAGCCAATCACTCAAACAATGGCTTGACGACAAGGACAGGGAAATGTCTGTGGTCAGAGGTTACATCAGCGAAATGAATAAGATAAAAATGATGAAATCACGCAGTGAGCTGGATAGGGAGACAATGGACTTGACCACCGAGTATGTGGTCTGCTTCATGTTCACATCGCTGCACGAGGAAGATTTGTTTCTGTTAGAAATGGCCGAAGACCTTCAGTGTGAAGTAACTGAGAAAACCCAGCTTCCAACATCAGATCTGAAACAATGGTTCCACTCAGTGACCGTGTCTCGTGCAATGAGGGAGCGAGCACGATTATTCCTGCGATTTTACACAGTCAATAAAGCAGACAAAAACACAAAGTTCATTGTTGCTTCTGAGCCAGACGAGGATCATGTAGGAGCTTCCATTTATCTGTATGAAGGAGGAATATTGGTGAGCCGTTGCTTCAAGCCTCCAGCACAACCCCAGGCTCCTTTAGTTTGTGGAAGGATACATGACAGTGTAACACTGCGATTACAGGCACCAGACCCTGGCAATTGCAAGACTGTACAGTACTGGGTGGAACACCGCAGCGCCCAGGAGGAGGAATGGAAATCTCAAAACACAGAGGTAGAATCAGACTTTTGCACCATAACTGGTTTATCTACTTACCAGGAGTATCAGTTCCAATACAGAGCAGCATGCAGCCCACCCAGTGATAGTGTGCGTGTGACTACACTGCCAACAAGTGCTCCTGAGAATGTTTCAATGTGCCTTTTAGAGGGGTTTGATGTGGAAGTCTCCTGGGACAGTCCTGCTCAGATTGGACATGGGGTCACTATCGATCACTACAAGTTGGAGTATAGAGAAACGAGGAGTAGCATCTCCAGCCCTGAGCCAGACACATGGGAGAACGTCATGACGAAAGGCAGTGAAGCTCTTTACAGGTTGAAGGGGCTGAAACCCAACACATCCTACACACTGAGGGTGTCTGCTGTGTGTGGACAGGTGGGGAGTGCACCCAGTCACCTGGCCTCAATAACAACAGACAAGAAACCAAAGCCACAGGCCCGAAGGCCACTCAAAGGAAGCACATTAACAACTGGAAGCAAAACTATTTACAAGCTCCCGTTATGGACACAGAAACTTCACAAGAATGGTGAGATTATAAAATATGGTTTTGGAAGCCACTCACCCACATACAGTGTGAAGACCATCTTGCTCCTTGGAGAAACAGGATCTGGGAAAATCAGCCTCATCAATGCCATGATCAACTACATCCTTGGTGTGGAACGGGAGGACATGTTCCGTTACAAACTAACTATGGAAGAAACAAACAGCTCCGAGGCTGAAACACCTTCACTCATTGTCTATGAACTCAACCACCAAGAGGGCTTCAGGATTCCTTTCTCTATAACTATTGTAGACGTGCCAAAATTTGGAGACGCAGCACAAAATAAACACATCCCTGGATACATCAGATATTATAAGCTCTCTCATCAGATCACAGATCTCCTGTCTTCCCCAGAGGGCATAAAACAGATTAATGCCGTTTGCCTTGTTGTCCAAACCTCTTTCGTGCAATTAACTTCTGAACAGGAATTTCAATTCAGTTCATTTCTTTCCACTTTTAGCAAAGATATTATTACTGAGAGTGTCCAGTTGCTGGTCACCTTCGCAGACAAACAGTTTCTTCCTCCTTTTCTTGAAGCCATCACCCAATCTGATTTACCATGTCCCAAATATGTTAATGGGAAGCCAGTTCACTTCAGATTCAACATCTCAGCTATGTTCACCCAGACTGTGACCGCTGGAGAGTCCACCAATGGCAGAGATGGCGATAATATCTTTCACAAAATGTTCTGGAAAATGGGATCAAAAAGCATGAAACGATTCTTTGTAGCTCTGAGCAAGATGGAAACCAAAAGTTTGAAAGAGGTTTTTCAGAAAGGTAAGTGACAAAAACATACGAAGAATTGAACAGTCAAGATCTTAAGATTACATTTTGCATTAGAAAATCAGGATAATGGGATGGACTTTGAGGGGATGGTGTTCAACTGAAAGAGTTAAGCACGAACAGGGGAACTATTCCTCTATTTAGATTTTACCATAGACTCCTGAAGCAATAGAAATGATACAGAGGAGGAGATTTGTGCACCTATTTGAGAGATGAACCGCGAAAACAAACAATAACAATACGTGGCTTTTATTATCAAAGATGGATAAGGATGAATGTTTTCCTTGCATAATTCGAAGGGAAGTCATTGAGAAAGTAGCAAAGGCTCTGATAACAATCTTTGAAGCTTCCCTGAATGTGATGAGAAGTATGCAAATGGAAGACTTCTTTACATAGAAATGTGGGAATCTGCTGTGCAGAAGGAAGCCATTTGGCCCATTTTTTCTGCATCACATCACAGAGCAAACAGATCAATTCAGATCTTCCCTGAAAATATGTGATATGGTATGGAAAGTGTTTAAGAAGAAGATTAGAATAAAAGGAGAGGTACAGTGTTAGATACAAGATATGGGGAATGGAATAACGGGGATTGGAAATAAGGGTGATATGTTCAGAGCCATATACAAAGAAGCACAATGTGAGAATATTGAGTGAGAGATCAGGGGATTATTGAATGATATATATGGGGAATAAAGCAAGCTCCCAAGGAGCATAGCTAATGAGTAGGATATATTATGTGGCAGAGGGGGAGTGGAGAAAATGGATATGGTGAGAATAAGTGATGGGGAGAGGGAAAGAGAAATTGAGGAAAAGCGGAGTAGGGGAATGGGAGTGAGGGGAGCAGAGGGCAGGTGAGGGCGCAGAGGATGGGGGTGAGGAGGTGATTGTATATTGGGGGGGCACGGGGATGTTCAATTATTGGTGGTAAGGGAGTTGGTCTGGGTAATAGTCAAGCACAGTTGTATGCTTTACACCTCAATATAAATATTACAAAAAAGGAGAAAAGTCACAATGCTAATGCATCGATATTGTGCCGATTCCTGTTGCTTGAATGTCTCTACAGACATTTCAGCTCCAAGGCGGATCCTGCCTACACTCCCACCACCGCTCCACCCCCCCCCCCCACCCCAACACACCAAGTGGTCAGTCACTAAACATCTATCAAGTGCAGGTTTCTGCGTGGATGGCAGCTACCAGGAACTATCTATAGGCGCTTCCTGCATTGGAACATTGGCACAACTTATCCTTGTTGTATAAGAGATTCCCTTGATGTACACAAGTGCCTGACCACTTACCAATATCTTGTGCCGATTCTATGTTCTTATTATACAACAATGCAGTGATACTCCTTGCACCAGCTCCACGTGCCACCAAACTAATTTGCACCTACTTCCTCTGGACACCAACGTGAAGGCTGAAATAAATATCATACAAATAGGTCAGAAGTCGCCCCAAAACCTAAAAGATACATTGAAAAACAGGATGTTTGTAATCCACTTTTTTTATATAAACTGCACATCCAGATCAAATGGTTATTTACAAATCAAAAAAACAGATCAGCAGAAACCAATGGTGAATAATCTGAAATGATTGATGAGGATTGTGTTTCTATGTCTGTTTGGCTGTAATTCTTGTGTTCAGATTTGCTACATTACAGAGGTGAATCAATCTGTTTGGTTCGTACGTGCAGATTTCTTGTTCATGTGCCTCAAAACCTCAGTCGGGAATGCTAAATAAGATCATTCGGAGCTCAGACTATCTCATGCCCCTGATGGGTGGGCTTCGGGTCACAGCCAGACATAACTTATTTCCCACGTGTAACCCAAGTCAGTAAGACCAGAAATCCAAAGCTCACTGATTGAATCAATTAAAAATAATGTGAACCATTCACCACGAGGAGCACCAACATGGAGTTCGGAACAAAAACATATATTGCTGGAAACACTCAGCAGGTCAGGCAGCATCAATGGAGAAATGAAAATGGGTCAATGTTTCATATCCACGATCCCTCGTCAGATCTGAGGGATGTTGGGAGGGAGAGGTTTTAAGAACTAACAGATAGGGTAGGCAGGGCAAGAAAGACAAAGGAGAAATTGGGATTGAGGACAGGGGATAATGGGTTAGAGAAGCGTTAAAGATGCAAAACAGAGGATGGCAGCAGAGGCAAACCAGAGAGAGAAAAGATGTGTTTGCGACCGAGATGATGTGCTAATGGTCACAGAAGACAGGGAATGGGAAGGTAAACTCTTATGAGAGAGCTAACTTTATGGTCTGAAGTGGTTGAACTCAATGTTGAGGCCAGAGGACTGCAAGGTCCCCAGAAGAGAGATGAGGTGCTGTTCCTTGAGCTTGCAATGTGCTTCATTGAATCAACATAAGAGACTATGGATAGAAAGGTCAGAGTGCAAGTGGGACGGAGAGTTGAAGTGGCAAGCAACTGGAAGCTCAGGATTATTATCATTTAACATGTCAACATTCTCTGTTTCAGCTCCAACTACTCCGACTCTAGATCCTAACACAGCCCATCCCTGCCTTATCCTGTCGGAGGACCGGACCCGAGTGAGATACAGTTCTGAACAGCAGGTTCCTGACACTCCAAAGAGGTTCAGTAACTGGTTCTGTGTGCTGGGCTCAGAGGGGTTCATATCAGGGAGACATTACTGGGAGGTTGGGGTGGGGAACAGCACACACTGGGCTGTGGGTGTGGCCCGAGAGTCTGTGCACAGGAAGGAGATTTCCGTACTGGAACCTAAGACTGGAGTCTGGGCTGTGTGGGTGTGCAATGGGGAATATAAAGCTCTAACCTCACCTCGTACCCGCCTCCCAATAAGTGTGCAACCCCGGGTGCTAGGCGTGTACCTCGACTATGCAGGAGGACAGATGTCACTGTACAATGCTGACAACATGTGTCATCTCTTCACTTTCACTGACACTTTCACTGAGAAAATCTATCCTTACTTCTGCACAAAGTGTGACACTGAGTGCCTGACACTGATATGCTGACAGTGGTGCGAGTGACCAATGAGAGACGGGGTGTGGGCAGAATCACCTTACCCGGTAGAGAGTGCCGGGGGGGTGGCAGAATGGCCAATGATTAAGAAATTTGGTGTTGAGTCATGGTGATCAGGCAAGGAGTGGGGTTAGAGTGACTAATGAGAGAGGGATGATGGTGGTTACTACAAATTGACTTTTCTGCTGCTCACTGCACATTGATGTTTGAGGCATTATTTCAAATGTAAAACATATTATTCTAACCTCCCGACGTGAAAGGCGCTCTATAAATGGAATCTTGTTGTTGTTGTTGTTGTAACCTCTTATAACTAATGCTTTGATCACATTATTGTAACCTGTAATTGATTGTCATATAATTGAACAGAAACAGAAACTGCTTGTGAACACAATAAAATGTAAAATCTCTCCACGTGAAGTGTGAGATTGTAATGTCAGGTTTGGCTGTGATGAGATATGATACATGGCACAGAATGACAAGCAGATACAGGATACTTGTGTGGCATCAGACTCTGCTGTGGTCTGAATAATAGAATGCATACTATTAATATCAGACTAAAGTAGAGGTTCCACAAACGGATTTTCCTCCACCCCCCGCAGTGTCTCGTGTGGTGTCCCTCAGGGCTCTGTCCTCGGTCCCCTCCTCTTCACCCTCTATATGCTCCCCCTGTGGTGACATCATCCGCAGACATGGGGTTAACTTCCACATGTATGCGGATGACACCCAACTCTACCTTTCCTCCTCTACCCTCAACTCCACGACCACCGATGTCCTGACAGCTGCCTGTCCGACATCGAGTCCTGGTCGAGAGACAACTTTCTTTAGCTCAATGTGCACAAAACTGAGGCCCTCCTGATTGGCTCACGTCAGAGCCTCCGCACCTCAGGCGCTGACAGCATCAGCATCCAAGGTTGCACTCTCCACCTCTCAAAGCCAGTCAGGAACCTCGGGGTTCTGTTCGACCCTGAGCTGTCCTTTCTTCCTCATATCTGCACCACAACTGGCACCGCCTTCCATCACCTCCAAAACATCACCAGACTAAGGCAATACCTCACCCCTCACGCTGCTGAAACTCTGGTCCATGCCTTTATCACCTCAAGGCTGGACTATGGGAACTCTCTCCTCGCCGGCCTTCCCGGCACCTCCCTCCACACTGCAGGTCATTCAGAACTCTGCAGCTCGTGTACTGTCCCGCACCAGGCTTCGGGACCACATCACTCCCACCCTCGCTCACCTCCCCATCCCCCAGAGGATCGAATTCAAGATTCTCATCCTCACCTACAAGGTCATTCACGGCCTTGCTCCCTCCTACCTCTCCGACCTACTATCCCCCTACCTACCTGCCCAAACCCTCCGTTCTTCTGGCTCCGGTCTGCTCCACATCCCTCGCCCCAACCGCCCTACCATCGGTGGCCGGGCCTTCAGCCTCTCAGCCCCTAGGCTCTGGAACTCCATCCCCCAGTGCCTTCGCCACTTCCTCCCTTTTCACCTTCAAAGCAGGTCTCAAGACCTTTCTCTTTGACCGTGCCTTCAGCTCCCCTCTCGACTCTCTACACCCTCCTCGCTCCCTCCCTTCCCTCCCCTCACCCTGACCATTTCCCCCCTGCTCGGGTCCTGACCCAACCGTCCAACGCCTTGGGATGTCCTCCCGACGTGAAAGGCTCTCTATAAATGGAATCTTGTTGTTGTTGTTGTCACGGTTAATATCACACTAGACTCCCTAGAGATGTGACTGTAATATACTACACAGGTGTGAATTTCTTTTAGGTCAACCGGGTATCTGTCAAGTGTGGAAACCCATCACCATAAGAGTATCCACACCAAACTGAGATTTCCATTCATCTCACTACAAATAGAAATTCCAGAGATGATTATTGGAATGGAATGCACGTTCCCTCCCTGGAGGGAAGCATCCTGCTTACCTATTTCTGGAAAGAATTAGGTGCTGGTTGGCAATAGCCAAAGCTTGGCGATCCGTGCATAAGTGTTTGAGTAACTACTGGAGTCTAACCTGCTAAAACCACATAGCTTGCCATTGATATCTGGGAAGCTTTCCCACTGCTTGTCCCTACCTGATAAGGCTTTTCCTTGCAGGTTTAGCAAGAGCTTGGGAGGATTTCCTTGGGAGGATTTCCTGTCGACGAACATATCAAAAAAGATTTATTGACAATGGGCAGCCTTGCCTTTCCAGGTGGAAGGACACAGTGTTGATTCTTACACAGTTCTTACAGCTGGAATACATTCCATATAAAATCCAGGTTCAGACATGTTCTCCTATGGTTCCCAGTTTCACCCCACAGTGGCGGAAGTCATGCCACAGCAACAGGGAGTTCAGGAGATGGTCACCCCAGCTACAAAGAGGGCTCAGAAGAAGGTGAGTGGGTGACCATCCAATGTGGAGCAAAAAAAAAGAGGCAGTACAGAAATTCCCTAAGAGTGTGGCACTCACAAACCAGTTCTCGGTAGTGGATACCAGTGACGATACCTCTGGCAAGAAGAGTCAAAAGGTAATGGATGATCAGAGGGACAAGGGGAAAAACGCCAATGCTGTTGTTATCGGGGAACAGTTAAAGGGATAGGCAGGCATTTCAGCCATAAAAGACAGGACTTGCACATGGTATGCTTCCTCCCTGGGGCCAGGGTGCATGAAATCATGGAACAGGTGCAAAATATACTGCACGGAGAAGGGGAAAATCCAGAAGTTGTGGTCCATGTCGGGAATCCATGATGTGTGTCATTAAAGGGCTGAAACTTTTCAGGGAGAATTTCAGAATCTTGGGAAGAAGCTAAAGAGCAGGACCTCAATGCTGGTGATTTCTGGATTACTCCCAATGCCTTGTGTAAGTGAATACCAAACCAGGAGAATTCCAACACATGAGTGCCTGTCTGGAGAAATGGTACAAGAAGGAAGGCTTCATGTTTCTAAACCACTGGGATCATTTCTGGGGCAGATGGGACCTGTAAACGAGGGATGGCTTACCACCTGAGCAGGGCTGGGACTAATATCATAGCAACAAGGATAACAAATGCTTTGGGGATGCGTATAAACTGATTTTGAAGGGGGATAGGGATCAGAAAGTAGCATCAGGAAGCAGAAACTAGTTCCATAGTGGACGAGGAGAGACAAATAGAAGTAAAACAAGGAATAGTCCAGCAAGAAGTAGAAAGATGGAGAAAAATGTAGAGTGGATTGAAGTGCATGTGTGTAAATGCACGGAGCGTGACCAATAAGCCTGGTGAGCCGCAGGCTCAAGTTAACACATGGGGTTATAATCTAGTGGCGATTACAGAGACTTGGCTCAAGCAACGACAGTAATGGGAACTGAATATTCCTGGCTATAACCTATTCAGGTGAGATAGGGAAAGGAAAAAAGGAGTAGTGGTGACAATACTCATTAGGGACACGGTTACTGTCCTGAAAAAGACAATGTGTTAGTGGGTTCAAAAACTGAATCTACTTGGTTAGAGTTAAGGAGCAGAAAAGGAGCTGTTACTCTGTTAGATATTTACTTTCGACCTCCAAATAGTGGGAAGTGATAGATGAGCAAATCTGCCAGCAGATTTCAGAGAGAGGCAAAACCATTATAATAGTGATAATGGGGGATTTCATTTATCCTAACACAGACTGGGAAACACAGTGTAAAGGGCAAGGAAGGGGAGGAATTCCTGAAATGTGTGCAGGAGAACTTTCTGAATCAGCATGTTTTCAGCCCAACGAGGAAGGAATCAGTGCTGTATTTAGTTCTGGCAACTGAAGTGGGGTAAGTGGAGCAGGTTTCAGGAGTAAAGCATCTGGATAACAATGATCACAATATCATTCGATTTAGAATAGTAATGGAAAAGGACAATAACCAATCAAAGGTAAAAACCCTCAACTGGAAGCGGGCTAATTTCAGTGAGCTAAAAAGGGACCTGATCAAGATATATTGGGAAAAAAAGCTTGGCAGGTAAGACAGAAAATGAACAATGGGAAGCCTTCAAGAAGGAGATATTTCGGGGACTGAGTAAATACGTTCCCACAAAGGGTAAGACAGTCAAACCTCCCTGGATGACTAAGGAAATTGGGACTAAAATAAAACAGAGAAAGAAGGCTTATGACAAATCTCAGGTCCAAAACACACAAGATAATCAAATAGAATATAGGAAGTACAGAGGAGAAGTGAAAAGTGAAATAAGAGGGGCAAAAAGATTGTATGAGAAAAGATTAGCAGGAGATATAAAAGGGAACTCTAAGCATATCAAGAGTGAAAGGTTAGTCAAAGGTAGGGTGGGTCCAATTAGGAACCCAAGTGGAAATCTTCTTGTTGAGGCAGAGGACATGGCTGATGTACTAAATAAGTACTTTGCAACTGTCTTCACAAAAGAAGACAATGCTACAATATCGTAGGCATATGAACAGAAATTGGATATGATAAAAAATCAATGGAGAGGAGGTACTAAAAAGGCTGTTGCTGCTGAAGATAGATAAGTCACCTGGTTCGGACGAGATGCATCCTAGGTTACTGAGGAAAGCAAGGGTGGAAATAGTGGAGGATCTCGTCACAATCTTTCAAACCTATTTGGACACTGGAGTGGTGCCAGAGGACAGGAATAATAACAATAATCCTTGCATTTGATATAACGCTTTTCACGTCTTCTCGAAGGTTGCAAATGTTACTCCCCTGTATAAAAAGGGGCAGAGGATAAACCTGAGAACTACAGGCCAATCAACCTAGCATCAGTAATAGGGAAACTTCTGGGACTATATCCGGGGCAGTATAAATTCTCACTTAGAAAAATATAGTTTAATAAAGGACAATCAACATGGATTTGTTGAAGGCAGATCGTGTCAGACAAAGCTAATAGAATTTTTGATGAAGTGACTGAGAGAATGGGTGAAGGTAGTGCAGTAGACATAGTTTATAATAATAATAATAATAATCCTTGCATTTAATATAGCGCTTTTCACGTCAGGAGGACATCCCAACGCTTCACAGAACACACTGAAAAGCGAATTGACTGTATATTTGTGGGCGAACGCGGCAGCCAATTGCACACAGCAATGTCCCACAAACAGTCGTAGATTGAAAATGACCAATTTATTATTGTTTTTGGTTTTGGAGGGATTATTATTAGGCTCTGTGTGGAGTAAGGAAACTTGTCCAAGGTTTCGCCCTCTGCCTGGAATTGAACTCAGGTCTCTCACTTGCAAAGCGAGTGCTCTAACCGCTGAGCTACAGGACTCCATATAATGATTTGGACCTAGATATAGGGAGCACAATTTCCAAATTTGCAGATGATACTACGCTAGGAAAAGCAGATAATGGTGAGACGGATAGCACCAGACTCCAAGAGGACTTGGAAGATTGGCAAAATGGGCAGAAACGTGGCAGATGAGGTGTAATATGGAGAAATGCGAAGCGTTGCATTTTGGTAGGAAGAATAAGGAGAGGCAGTGTCCCACAAACAGTCGTGGATTGAAGTGACCAATTTATTATTGTTTTTTTTTTGAGGGATTATTATTAGGCGTGTGGAGTAAGGAAACTTGCCCAAGGTTTTGCCCTGCTGGGAATCGAACCCAGGTCTCTCGCTTGCTCTAACCATTGAGCTACAGGACTCTTGACATCTCACAGATGAAGCTGTTAAAAAAGCATATGGAATTCTAGGTTTTATAAATAGGAGTGTAGAATTCAAGTCATCAAATACTTTGAATATTTATAAAATTCTGTTTTGGCCTCAGTTAGTTTACTGCTTTCAGTTCTGGGCACCACACTTTAGGAAAAATGTTCGAGCATTGGAGAGGGTGCAGATGAGGTTTACCAGGATGGTTCCAGGAATGAAGGACCTTAGTTATGAGGAGAGGTTAGCGAAACTAAAATTATTCTCCCTTAAGCAGAGAAGATTAAGGGGGGATTTAATAGAGGGTTTCAAGATCATGAGAGGATTTGATAGGTTGAACCGGGAAAAACCATTTCCACTGGCATGTGGGTCAGTAACCCGAGGACATCGATTAAAGTTTGTTGAAAGAAAGAGAGGAGAGGTTAGGAAAAAAATTTCACCCAGTGAGTTGTTTGGATCTGGAATGCATTACCTAAAAGGGTTGTGGAAGCCAATTCAATAATAATAACTTTTAAGAGCAAAGTAGATGGGTATTTGGGGAGCACATGATTGCAGGGCTATGGAGAGAAAATGGGCCAGTGGGATTGATTGGATTGCTGTTTTGGAGCTGGCGCAGACATGATGGGCTGAATGGCCTCTTTCTGTGCTGTATGGTTCTATGATTCTACGGTCATGAGGCACATCATTAAAAACCTTGTGCATGTTGATGAATGTGGGTTTCCCCTTAGTTTTACTAAATGTTATGGAGTATACTATTTACAGTCGCTGGCTTCACTGCCACTATCTTCCACACACCAGATTTTCTAGTCGAACCAAAACTTTTAGTTTACAAGATGAGAAAATCCATTAAGTTGGACAAAGTAGCTGATTATACAGAGCACAAATAATACAAACTAGAATATGCAATAGAATATACAAAGCATAAATATAAACTTCACAACTGAAATTCCAAATGCTGATTGAATACGATGCTTGAAGGCAGTAAATCCATTCTACCAAATAATGACATCAGTTCACAAACCTCGGGATGTTTGCTTGCCAAATCTTCCTGCTGAGATATACTGAGAATATATCCTCTTTTGTGAATCATGGAATCTGACCCCTTTTCTGCAGAATCCTTAACTTCCCACATACTGAAAGGTAGTTAATCTCAATTGATTCTGCCTTTGCTGTCCTCTGCGGAATCAAATTCTCTCCAATGTTTTTCCCTTCCTGTTTTCTGACTAAATCCTGTCGTAGGTCCCTTCGTAAGGATCTAACGACGACAACAACTACAAATTACATTGTATAGTACCTTTCATGTCGGGTGGACGTCCCAAGGCTCTGGACAATCAATGTTTAGGCCCCGAGCTGGGGGTTGGGATCGAGGAGATTGGAGGACAGGGAGGGAAGGAAGATGACTCAAGGCATGGTCAAAGAGGAGGGTTTGGAGACGGATCT
Source organism: Callorhinchus milii (assembly GCF_018977255.1). Classification (NCBI taxonomy): domain Eukaryota; kingdom Metazoa; phylum Chordata; class Chondrichthyes; order Chimaeriformes; family Callorhinchidae; genus Callorhinchus; species Callorhinchus milii. Next base: position 2,769,318 of record NW_024704771.1, read on the forward strand.
CAATTGAGGCAAGGGTGGGGGTGAGTTGGAGGGATTGTGGAATGGAGGTCCAGAGGTTGGTGGCAGAGAGGCTGAAAGCTTGACTACCAATTGTGGGACAGGCGAGGCAGGGGAGAGACATGAAGCAGACAGAGCCCACCAAGCGGAGGAAGTGGGCAGGTTGGTAGGGGCTTAGGAGGTCGCAGAAGTAGAGTGAGCAAGGCCATGGAAGGCTTTAAAAGTGAGGAGCAAATTTTAACTGTATACTCTGTTTGATGGGAAGACAGTGGAGTCGAGGGAGGATAGGGGTGATCGGGTCATGGGGCCTAGTCCGGGAGATGACATAGGCTGCAGAGTTCTGGATGATCTGCAAGCCAGTAGCGGAGCCATGTGATGTTTCAGAGGTGGGTAAAAGCGGACCAGTTCATGACATGTATGTGGGTGTAAAGGACAGTTGAGAGTCTAACACTATGCTGACATTCCATATTGGCTCCGTGAGGTGTAGAGTGCATCCATGGAGGGAGATGCTGTCAGCGCCTAAGGTATTGAGGCACTGATGGGACCGAACAGGTGGGCCTCGGTCCCATTGTATTCAACTGCAGGAAGTTAGCTCTCATCCAAGACTTGATGCCCAACAGGCAGTCTGTGAGGACAGTGGTGATCCTGGAATTGAGGGTGGAGCAAGAGATGTAAGGTTTGGTATCATCCACATACATGTAGAAATTGAACCCATGTCTATGGATGATGTCATCAAGGGGGAGCATACAGTTATTGTAAATCAATTGGCCTTTACGGTGTGGGGGCTGGAAGAAAAGCCATTATTGGTGACAAAGTGGAGATGGTGAGAGAAGTACGATTGGAACCAGGCAAGGAAGGGCAGGTTGCCAAAGGTTGTGCTGAGCGGAGAGGCTTGCAGGTGGATAGAATGGTTGACTGTTTCAAAGGCAGCAGAGAGGACAAGGTGGATCAAGAGACAGAGAGCCATGGTCGCAGATGCTCAGAATGTCATAAGTCACTTTGAACATCAGGGCTGTTTCCGATTGCAATGGTTCAGAGAGGGAATGGCGGGAGAGGAAAGAGCTCCTGGGCCTTGGAGAGGAATGGGAGGTTGGAGTTGGGGCAATAACTGGAGAGTGGGGATGTACAGGGAAGGTATTTTGTGGATGGGAGTGTTGACGGGGGTCTTAAGGGCCTTGGGAACAGTACCAGTGGATAAGGAGAGTTTGACAATGCAGATTAAAAGAGAGGCGGATCTGGGAGCTGAGGAGAGGGGTGTGGATGGTGTCGATGAAGTAGGTGGTGGGCTTCATTTTTGCGATAATGGAGGTGAAGGAAGAGGGTGATAGAGGATCGAAGGTGTGTAGCAAGGGATGGGTGAGGGGGAGGTAACAGTGGATGGGGGGAGAGGAACAAATCCCCTCGATTTTGTATTCGAGAAAGTCCAACATCTACTTGTAGTTTCAATTGGAGGAGAGGATGAGCGAGGCATAGGAAGGTGGTGATTAGTGGTGGAGAAGAGGAGCCTGGGAATGACCTTGGGCTCCACAATTATCATGGAGTAAAAGAATGATTTGGTAGAGGCAAGGGTGGAATGGTAAGTCTTAGTGTGGTCAAACCAGTTCTGCCAAAGGTTTGATTTCGTCGAGGTGCGTTCGGCAGTGCACATTTGTGTCTCCTTGTTCTGCTTCGTTCTATTGAGAACGAGTTGCCCTCTATCTATGTAATGTACTCCAACTCCGAGTATTCCAATTATTTTCTCCAATATGCCTAGTTGTTCGTTTGGGAATAAGAAGGTGTTTGAAAACCTGCTATCAAAATTACATCTCATGGAACAGATGGAAAGGTAGATATGAGAATAAAGCAACAATGGCAGAGATTGGAGATATTTTTCTTATTCATGGAGAATGTAGTTGCCTAAGTGTGTGAGGAAATCTTTTTTTGCTTTAGACATTAATGATCTCGAAGTGAATGATATCTAACATCACAGCATAACTTGTGAAGCATACTCGTCATCCTGCTAACTGAAAGTTGCTTTAACAAATGTAAGGAGTATTATTATAGATATTTATAGATTTCTTGCAAGGTGCTGTGTGCACGTGTCTTTTTGAGTTTACATAGGCACACATGTGTACAATATTAAGATAGAACAGGGCAGCACAGCTAAGTGGGGTATGTAGGAGGCCCAGTAAGCTGAAAATGGATTTGAGGTGTTGCCTAAATTGGGTCTGGGTCACACCATAGATGACATTGTTGGTGCAGGAACTCGGATGCTTCAACATGTAACCCGCCTCCTCAGCAATGGTGAAAGGGTTGTTGTAATCAGTTGCAGGAGCTTGGCCTCTGTCACCGGTGCATATATGAAGCTGACTATGAAGGTTAGCTGCAGTAACAAGAAGCTGCCTGAGATGGTAAAGAGCAGAATGGTGGATTTCTGCCGGCTAGCCATCTCCCCATCCTTCCCTTTGCTACTCCCTGCAGACCCTGGCACCGTGCTGGCCACCAGCACATGCCTGACAGTCAGGATGTTGAAGAGCACGATGATGAAGAAAGAGAGCAGTGGAGTTCAACAAGGTCCAACAAGTTAAAGGCCTCCAGACTGGAGAGGTGCAAAAACTGGACTTGAGAGCGCAGTGCCAGGGGTACCCATTGATAATTATCATTGGTTGGTAGACAAAATACATGGGGATGTTCTGCAAACATAAAACTACAGATTGTCCAGATTATGATGCCCGCTGTCCTCTTGGTGCAGTATTTGGTTTTGAGCTTTGGGCAGCAGATGGCAATTAAGTGGTCGAAGGTAAAGGTCATGCTCAGCCTGACAGAGCTTTGAAGGATAATAAGTGCTGAAGATAGAAGTGAATTGAGGTCAGCAGGAGCACATCAATAAACATAACCAGCAGATCAGCAACAGCTATTGAAACCAGGTAGTGGATGATGCATTTGTAGAGTCCTCACATTCCTAGCCAGGACCACAATGATCAAAATGATCGCTGCAGGAAACGCACAAACAAAACCATACATTTCGCTGTCCATAGGACTGTGAATAGCACCAACTCATGTTTGGTTGTGGCTGGCAGTAGATGAGTAGAATCTATTCCATTATCAGGTACTGAGCCAAATATTTCTCTAGGGCAAAGCTGATGACATACCAGCGGGAATAGCTTCTCGGCAGGTCTTGGAGAGGCTGAGTGGTCACTCGTTAGCAGAGTTTCTAACTAGTTCGATCCTGTTAACTAAAATCCAAGCTATTTAGGTGGGAAATATGGTAGACGGAGATTTGAATGGCAACTGGTTATACTCAATTAGCACCCTCCCTCAATCTCCTGCCCAAGGCAAAGTCTGTGATATAAATCTTTCACTCGTTCTGCACTGTGCTAAATACACTACAGGATTAGATAAGCAGTTGTCTGAATTAAGGGAGGAAGTGTACATATTCTGAACATTTTATTAATTTTACACTCTTAATCCAAGATAACAAATTGATCATATATTAAACAATTGAATTTTAAATATATCTTATCCCAGATCTTCTCTGAAACGTTTTATAAATCAAAGAGCTCATTCATTAGTTTTCCATACTGTAAACCTTTGTTTTCCAATATAGAGATCTTTCCAATATAGAGATTTGTTTCTTGTAACGAAGAGACTGGAATTGTATTGTGTGTTTTACAAAAGATTCTACCTGGTGCGGTGCGGGTTAAACTGTTCCCATTCTCTCTACTCAAAGATCATTCTCCACCACTGATAATCTGGCTGATTGCTCTCCTCCAGTAAAGAGATATCACTGCCAGGTGCACAGCCACAGCTCAGCACCTTGGGACGTCCTCCCGACGTGAAAGGCGCTCTATTAATGGAATCTTGTTGTTATTGTTGTTGTTGTGGAGCAATGAGATCAGCTTTGCCCGAGTGAGTTGTAAGGAACCTACTTTAATGTCAAAGTGATGGTTTAACAAAAGGTGCACTCATGTTGGTGTTAAATCATCACTTCCTTTATTACAGTTCAACAATCAATCATTTTACAAAGAGCATTAACCCACTGTCGCAATGCGCAATAATAGCAGCATCCAGGTTTTCAGAGCGAATCTAGTGATAGGTTAGCTTCTCCCTGAGCAGCAGGAGCTCGGATTCTTCAGATCTATGTTGCACTGATTCTGACTAAATCTCTTTCTTTCATACTCAAAAAGGCTAATGCAAGGAGGCGTGTATCACTTGTCCAACATGCTCTCACCCCCAAAGAATGCCATGAGTTGCAAACAATGATCTTCCACTATATGAATGTCTTGCTCAACATGTGCCAAAACTCATATTGTCATCCAGTAACGGTATTAGTTTGCTACACCTACCCATCTCGACAGAAACTCTCAGAATCTTTAACCTTTCCTTTATAGTCCAGAGTATGGAAAACAGCAGTAAAATCCTCCAACCATGAACCATTAACTATTTCCTTACAGAGTGCTTCTTGCAACGACTTACCAGGAAACCCAATGAGTCCCATCATAAGATGAACACATTCTCTATTTCTATTAATCCCACTGTTCTCACTCAGTACTGGCTGAACACCCTCCTGCTGTTGAAGACTGAAGAACATCCCAATCCCTTCAGAGCTTCTCCATTTTATAGCTGGGAATCAGCTCTGCTGGGACAATCATTGCAGAAGCAGCAAATCACTTACTCCTCTGAACAAACATCTGGAGGCAGGCATGTTCATGTCACCTGTGGAAGCACATGGCAATACACGGAGGCCAGACCAATGGTTTATAACCAGGTTCAATTACAAGCAACGTATTAATGCAAATCAATTTTGCTAGGCATCTCCCTCCACAATGGCTCAAGCCCCTCAAGCCCCTTGGTTCCGCTCAGTCCAAAGTAGAGAAACAGCGCTCAGCAAAGTTACAAATGAACTCTCTCTGTGAAGGGCTTCCTCTGACTCCTCGTTCCCATGGATCTCTCCAATGCATTTGACACTGTCGATCACGCAATCCTCCTCTCATGGTAGGACTGCCCACACATCGAGTCCTACTTAACCAACTACCACCAATTTGTCTCCACAAATGGTTTACTCTCTGCTCAGACACAGTCACCTGTGGCATACATCAAAACTCCATCCTTGGCCCGTTCCTTTACTCAATTGCACCCTCTTGATATTGTTCTGCACACATAGGTAAACTTAACATGTATGCAGATGACACACAAATCTACTTCTCTTCAACCAGCTGTGACTCCAGATCTGATTACGTTCTGTTAGCTAGTCTGTCAGACATCAAGTACTTGATGAGTGCTATACTCCTTCAACATCTTCTCTCCTGGAGCTCTGACCTCCTCAACCTCCTTGGCATTTCCCTAAGACTTACCAACCCTGTATGTAACATAGGCATCAGGATCGATCACCAGGTATACTTCCACCCTTCACATTCAGTCTCTTACCAAGACCGCTTGCCTCCACCTCTGACACATTGTCCGTCTCTAACTGAACCTCGCTCCCAATGCAGCTGGAACCCTTGTTCATGTATTTGTCACCCTACCACGACTATTCCAATGCCCACCTTGCTGGGCTCCCCAGGTCCACTAACCATAAACTGCAAATAATCCAGAACTCCATCGCCCATATACTCGCCAACACTAAACTCCATACCTCATCCCACCACTCCTCACCATGCTCCACTGGTTCTCTATTGGATTGATTTCAAAATCCACTCATCCGTCTTTAAATCCATTCATGCCTAGGTACCTCTCTAACTTTCTAACCTGCTTTCTCCCCATTCCACCACCCGCTGCCTCAGCTCGACCGGCTCTGGCCTGCTGCTTGTCCTTCATTCCCTTTGCTCCACAGCAGTTGTTTTTCTCATTGCTGTTGATCCCTGCCCAGAGCCCCAAGTCTCTGTGGTACCTTGTTAAACGTCTTCTAAAATCCATGCATCGACTCCATATTCTTCATCAATCATTTTTGTTACCCCCTCAAATTGTTTGTCTAACAGGTTCTTCCCAACTATTGACTCACTCTAACTGTAATTTCCTTATAAACAAAACTGGTAATTGAATCTTTGATCATAGATTCCATTACTTTTCCTATTACAGGCTAACAAACTGGTTATTTCCCGGATGAGCCTCACGCACTTCCTGAATTCTGTTGGATCTGCAGCTGACTCTTTCCCGTGATTTTCATTCCAAAATGAACCACAGTATCCGCCTGTTCTCCATCCATCTCCAAAATCTTCTGCACCTGCTCCATTATCTGCCTTACCCAAGCAACTGGGAGGCTGGACACCATCCAGGTTTTGCAGAAACATCTGTCTAGTCCCATGCTATCAAGTTCCCTAATCCTACAACATTCCTAGATTTTTACTCCCCACTTTCACATCCACTTGCTCCATGGGGCCATGGCATTTCTCATGGTTTCTCATAGAATTACTGTCTTTGCCATAGTTATTAATAGGATACACTTATTTGGCAAGTCAGTATTCTCAGTACTGCTTTTTGTCTTCTCTTCCTGCCACTGTGAATGGCCACCCAATTTCTTTCCTCATTAATTTTCTCTAAAGTGGCCACCTCCCAGAATGTGCATTATAGGAATGCTTCTGTTTCTTTTATATGACAGAGTTTTCTTACTGCTTCTCAAGCTCACAAACGTTGAGCTATGGGTCAAGAATCAGAGACATTTCATAAAAATGTGGGCTTCCATTACATATGAAGGTCCATGAAGTCACACATCATGCAGGTTACGCATAGCATGGACACAAGCTATCCATCCATACTTGACTTTCTCTTCCCTAAAAGTTCTACAACCAAAAAAAAGCAGTGAATTATCAGCAGCAAAATTCTCACTTGCACCGAGTTTGTGCTCACCAAATTTTCTCTATGCAGCTCGATGGTCCCTCGTACAATGCTCATTGATCAGTTAAGCGATGCTCTCTCATCTTTCAAGCAGAGTGCATCAGACATATAAAGGTTCACACACTTTATATTAGATCCTGTTAATAATTTCATGTGTGGGGTTTGTTGGCCAGGATGTGTTGCACGCACCATAGGAATCCAACGCCATTCAGTGGGTCATGATGGTGGGTTTGGAATCATGGCTTAAGAAAGACCTTGACGGTTGTACTGAATGTAATAAAGTATATAATAAAGGGGCAATATTGAGCCAAAATAGTGGGGTAATCCTGCAACTTGATAAATCACTGTGCCACCGCATTTGGAATACTGTGTGCAGTTCTGGTCTCGACTCTCTCGACTCTCTTCCTCCTCCTCGCTCCCTCCCTTCCCTCCCCTCACCCTGACCATTTCCCCCCTCCTCTCTCCCTCCCTTCCCTCCCCTCACCCTGACCATTTCCCCCCTGCTCGGGTCATGACCCAACTGTGCAGCGCCTTGGGACGTCCTCCTGACGTGAAAGGCGCTCTATAAATGGAATCTTGTTGTTGTTGTTGTTGTTGTTGGTCACTGCAATATAAAAAAGATATTTCAGCGATTGGGAGGTTACAGAGGAGGGCAAACAAAATGATTGAAGGGATGGAGTGACTGTAAGCAATCCTAGAATTCTGGATTGCTTGAATTGCCCAAAGAGTTAACTAAAAAAAAATTGTGGAGACTCATGGTTCTGTTTATTTCATAAAAACTGACTATGAACCCAAAAGCATGAAAGCCAAGGACAGCAGAAGCATATTTATGAAACAAAGTTTTCTTCAAAATCATCGTGGAATAATGTAGCTTGTACCTGTTTTGAAACAACCTGTTGGAATTTTAATAAAGTTTATCCTTGGTTTGCAGCTGGCGTTTCTAACAATACATTAAATAGACTGGCGTATGTGACCAAAAAGGTACAAAGAATTAGACATTGTTTTAGTTATATGAAAAAGGGAGAACAGATTTTCTAATCGCAACTAATCTCCAGGAAAAAACATAACTCGATGCATATTAACAAACCGATTCCTACATCAAAGCCATTATATTAATCTGATCAACCCATTGTAGTGAACTTATTCACCTGATATAAGCATTAATTTCTTTTGATAGAAAGTATAATTTTGATTTGCATTTATTTACTAATTTGCATTAATAAATATCAATTAATTGAATGATTATTGTTGGTTCTTAATTCACCTCAGTTACAAATTGAATTAACCTTCACAGGACTAGTCTACCAGAGCAAAAAGGTAAACTGGGCATATTAACGCCGGAGAAGAGAAGATTGAGGAGTGATATGATTACGGTCTTTACATTTCTGAAGGAACTAGATAATGTAGACCACGTTGAGTTGTTTTATCTTGTACTGAACAGTAGAAATAGAGGACATAGCTTGTGAATGAATGGGGCAGATTCAGAATAAATCTGCAGAAACACAACTTCAGCAAGTGAGTAGAAAACTTATGGAACAAACTTACTAGGGAGACAGTGGAAGCAGAAAGTGTTGTTTGTTTCAAGAACAAATTAAATAGATTTCTGCTAAAAAATAATATCTCGGTATAAAATATATAGTTTGGCCCACAACATGTCAAGTGACTGCCAGGATGTTCTCTGCCCCAAGGAGGACAATCCCACCCTCTTTGGTCTCTCCAAGAAACTGAAGTCTCTCCAAACCCCTGATATCCTTCCTAAAGTTTGTTGCCCAGAACTGGACACTATACCAGCTGAGGCCCAACCAAACATTTGCAAGGGTTTAACATAACTTTTTTTGATTTTGCACTCTATGCACCTGTTTATAATGCCAAGTTTTTCATGCACTTTTATTCAGGTGTATTCATTATTCTGGTCACCAATGCTGTTGCCAATGCTTCAAGGTATTGAAATCACACTAAGGGTTTAACATATGTAGGTAATTTTAGAGATGGAATATTTCCTGAATCTGGAAACAGGCATTGTACCTGATGAGTTGCACCCTGTTTACCTAAATTGGTGGATTTGGCAAGAGCCGTGGATTGTGTTGTGGAGGCATGATCCATATTTCCATTGTTCATACATGAACCCAACAATTTACATCTGTTCTCTTTCATGTTTCCCTTCCCTCCCCTCACCCTGACCATTTCCCCCCTCCTCGCTCCCTCCCTTCCCTCCCCTCACCCTGACCATTTCCCCCCTCCTCGAACCCTCCCTTCCCTCCCCTCACCCTGACCATTTCCCCCCTGCTCGGGTCATGACCCAACTGTGCAGCGCCTTGGGACGTCCTCCTGACGTGAAAGGCGCTTTATAAATGGAATCTTGTTGTTGTTGTTGTTGTTCATGTCTTCCAAATATTCTTAATCTCCGAGTTTCTATTATATAGTAAATCGTATGGCATCCAAGTTCCACTCCCAGTGTCTGAAGGATAGCATGTAGTGTGTCTGGCTTACCTCCCAATATGTATGTAGTATTGTGGGAATGTAAAAGGACTAAATTACGTGAAAAATAATAAATAAATAATAATCCTTGCATTTGATATAGCACTTTTCACGTCGGGAGGACTTCCCAAAGCGCTTCACAGAACACACTGTAAAGTGAATTGACTGTATATTTGTGGGCGAACGCGGCAGCCAATTGCGCACAGCAATGTGCCACAAACAGTCGTAGATTGAAAATGACCAATTTATTAGTGTTTTGGGTTATGGAGGGATTATCATTAGGCTCTGTGTGGAGTAAGGAAACTTGCCCAAGGTTTCGCCCTCTGCCTGGAATTGAACTCAGGTCTCTCACTTGCAAAGCGAGCGCTCTAACCACTGAGCTACAGGACTCTGTGGAGTCCTGTGAAGTACAGAGTGTCTTGACAATGATAAGATTAGAGTTGTTTTTGAGCAAAAGTGTAGGTAATTAGAGCAGAGCCAGTGTCCTTGTACTGTCTGCAACTGTATAATCAAGCTTGTGATGATTGAATGTTGCTTGTCAATCAACAGCAAGAATTGTTTGAGACACGAGTTAAGCACGAGGTGATTGCAAATAATCATGTATATAAACTAATGGGACTGCCCCATTGGTAGAGAAAGAGTACCGACTCTTCTGAGAGATGTGCTATTGTATTGCCTCTCGCTTTCCCTCTCCTCGCTGCAAGTATTTGAATAAACTATATTTCTGAGTTAACTCTGTTTGTGAGTGTTAGTTTAATCCCTGCTATAGCGACTACATCCTGGGTTCGGCAATTTGGAGGTTCCACCGAGATGGTAAGCCTATGAGCATTCGGGAGACGGACGACTAAAAAAAACTTAAGTAAGCAAGGGAATGCCGAGAAGTTACTGTTGAAACTGCAACATAAAGAAAGTAAAGAAAGTAAAGAAAGTAAGGCAGAGAAAAAGAAAAGGCAGATAGAGGATGAAGAGAAAAAAAAGGATGATGAGGAGGCTTGCCAAGCAATAGGATATCCTTGTCAATCCCTCAATCGTTGTTAATTCCACTCCAAGCGTCCCTCCCTGTTGCACTGCACTTTTCGATTTTACCTCGGTGACTCATGAGACAGTACACAAATTAAAATGACACCTTAACACTACTACTGCATTTAAAACTAAGTATATTTACGTAGGAAAGCAGGGAATTGCAGCCGCAATAACTTTACCTACAATAGAACAGGAATATTTTCTTGTACAAACCAGTGCGCCACATTTGACATTACAATTAGCAAAGGGATTTGCTGCTAAAGAACTAGGAAGTATTCTGTTAATTAACGAAAAGTTATCATATATTTCGCTTTGTGAAGAACTAGAGTACAACCTAGAAATGGATTGTTATCGTATAAAATTTGAATCGGTAGAGCCAGCAGCAACATTTGAATTAAATAATTTAGTAATACCCAACATAGTAATGCCGCAATGGTTGAATGAAATACCAGACGAATTATGGACAACTCATCCTAACGACGTAGGTAAGATTCTCACAGCCAAACCATACAAGGTTACAGTTCACCCTGAAAAGGCAATGCCTTACCGTCCTCAGTACCCTCTAAAACCAGAGGCTGAAGCAGGAATACAGGACGTGATTAAAAGTTTACTTGAACAAGGAATCATCACTAAATATAAAAGTCCATGTAATACGCCCGTTCTGCCAGTATTAAAAGCAGGTGGAAAGCGCTGGAGATTTGTACAAGATTTAAGAGCTACTAATGACGTTGTAATACCTTGCTGCCCTGTTGTGCCCAATCCAACTACTATTTTGACTACTATACCAGCCGATACAAAATTTTATTCAATAATCGATTTATGTTCAGCATTTTTCTCTATACATGTTGAATCTTAATATTTATTTGCATTTACGTATAAAGGAGAACAGTACACTTGGACAAGTTTACCTCAAGGATATTGTGATAGTCCTACAATTTCTCACAATGTTAAATGTTAACAGGTGGGTCAACTTTAATACAATATGTGGATGATTTACCGATAGCACGACCCACAAAAGAAGGATGTGAAATTGATACTAAAATCTTATTGAGAGCCGTTGCAGAAAAAGGACATAAAGTCGCAAAGGAAAAACTCCAATTGGTAAGTCCGACTGTGACTTATTTGGGACACCAATTGTGTGAAGTTTCAAGAGCACTTAGTGAGAAAAGAATACAAGGGATTTGTAATTTATCTAAGCCTAATACAATCAGGCAAATGAAACATTTTTTGGGGAATGGCTAATTATTGTAGACAGTGGATTTCAGAATATGCTAATCATCCAGACCACTATTGGACATATCTAAGCCAGAATCACCAGAGACTTTGCAGTGGACAGAAACAGCAAATAAAGCTTTTGATGATTTGAAATTGGCACTATCGAGTGTGCCCGCACTAGGGTTACCAAACTATGGGAAACTTTTCATTTTTTTGTCCATGAAAATGGGAGGATTTGCACAAGCTGTACTAACTCAAGGTCATTGTGGAAAACAGCGACCCACTGCTTACATTTCGACTAAACTTGACCCAGTAGCTAGTGCTTTACCGGGATGCCTTAAAGCTGTTGCCGCAACATATTATGCTGTTATACAAGCAGAAATATTCACTTTAAATCACCCAATGGAGGTAGGTGCATGTTCCACATGCAGTGAAAACCTTCAACTCAACATTTGACCAGTGCTAGGTCTAGCAAATATGAAGTTGTTTTGCTGTCAAATTTTAACCTGACAATTAAGCGATGCAATACCTTAAATCCAGCCATATTATTACCAAATGAAACAGAAGGAGAACCACATAACTGTGAATAAGGTATTTATCTAGAAACAAAACCAAGACCTGACTTGCAGGATACCCCACTGACTAATGCAAACAATGAGTGGTATGTGGATGGATCAGCGTGTTACAACCCAAATGGAAAGTTATGCTCATCCTATGCTATATGTACACGGTTTGAGATCGTAGAAAGTAATAAGTTACCGACTAATACATCTGCGCAGAGTTAACTCTGTTTGTGAGTGTTCGTTTAATCCTAGCTATAGTGACTACATCCTTGATTCGACAATATGTTGCATCGACTCTCTGGTTTCACTCCAAGTCTGTGAGTGGATAAAACTGTGTGGAATTTTTGGCTTCACTTCCATTCTCTTCAAAATGTGGTCCTTTGCTGGTTAAACCAAGCTTTTTTATTTATCAATTAGGAGAAATAAATTAAGACAGAGCAACTACCGGAATATACAGAACACAAATATTATAAACTATGAATACACGAAGCTTAGATATACATTCTTCACAAACTTCATAATTAAAATTCCAGACACAGATTCAAGATAATTCTTAAAGACACCATATGGCAAATGGATGAAGGACATCAGCTCACAATCTTTGGGATCCTCGTTTTCTTGCTAAAACTTTCTGCCGACTGAGAACAGATTAGATATGTTCCTCTTTATTGGATCATCAATTCTGGTCCTCAGACTTCTTACTGGGACTGTAAGATTGACCGCCTTTACCCATGATGATCCACGCCAGTGGGCTAACAATGCCTCGCTGAGCAGTCAAACCCCCACCCCCCGCCCCCCCACCCATTCACTCTTAGTCTCAGCATACACACTTTGGCTGCCGCCAATAACCCGAGCTGCTTCTCCAAAATGCTCCCACCCCTGTACTCTACTCTCCACTACTCTCGCTCAGTCCTCCTCTCCCACCACCCTCCCCAACTTCTATCCCTGCTCGACCATCCCACAGCCTTCCTCTGCTCAAGCCTGTGAATCCTCTGGTGGTCCATCATGGCAGACACTGCTGGCTGTCCAACAGCAGCAACTCTGACTGCCCTACCCCCATTCTCGCGGCAAGGCCCATCAGTTCCTGACGGCGGGGACAACATCTCCTCCCTCGTCCCCTAAATTCCACCACCAACTGCCCCATCCGCATCGGCCTACAAAATGTCTGCTCCTTCTTTAATACAACACTGACCATCCAAGACCTCATTGTCGATGAAAACATCAACATTCTCACCCTCACTGAAACCTGGATTACTCCAGGTGACAACTTCCACCGGACAAAGTCCTCATCATCCGGCTACACCTTCCAGCATACCCCACGAGCTAACCACCACTTATCCATTTACTCCTCTAGAACCTTCCCCTCCTTTGAGCACCTTATCCTTTATCACACCTCAAATCTTTCCCTCAAAATTCTCCTATCTATTACTCACCAAGCCCTCCCCCACCTTCCTCCCCGACATTTCCAACCTCCTATCCTCCCTCTCCCTCTGCTCTGAATGCCTCCTCATCTTAGATGAGTTCAACCTTCACTTCACCTCCGTCAGCTCTACCTCTGCTGACTTCTCCCCCGTTATCTCCTCCCTCAACATTTCCCACCACATCCATTCCACGACTGTCCCTTCACACCTTCGAAACTGCCTCCCATTTCTCTCTCTCACCACCACTATAACTCGCATGAAACCGACCACCTGCTCCCTCGACCCCATCCCTATCCCTTTCCTTATCTCCTAGCTTCATCTCCTCGAACTGGTAATCACTGGGGGCCTCACGGTCAACATCTGAAAATGGTGATCACCCGGGGCCTCACCATCATTGACAAAGCGATCTCAGACAATCACTTCATCTCCCTTAACTCCTCAATCCCTCTCCCCACCGTCACCCAACCCACCACCATCTGCTACTACTCCTGGAAAAATATCTCCCACCTCCCCCTCCGCTGCTTTGGAGTCATCTGAATACCTCCCCCTCTGGGCTTCCTCCCATAATGATCCTCCTTGGTCACTCTTATCCACAACTCCCTCTCAACCACTCTCAATTCTCTTGCTCCCCTCACGTCCCAAACCATCTCCCACTCACGAAAGTCACCATGGTACTCCAGCCACCTCTGCTCCCTTAAAGCACAGGTGTATGCTGCTGACTGCAACTGACAGAAATCAAACTTAATGGTCCAATGGCAGATCTGGCTGGACCTTATCAAATTCTACCACTCAGCTCTCGGCACCACTAAATCGTCCTTCTACTCCAAGACAATCGTGGAGGCCAAGGACAACCCCAGGTTCATCTTCTCCATTACCAACCAGTCCTCTGTCCATCCTTTCACACCTCGCCCATCCTCACTTACAATGCCAACTGCAAGGCGATGCTGGACTTACTTGAATCCAAAGTTGAGGGGATCAGCTCCGCTACCTCTGCCTTTCCAGCTACTACAACCTCCCTATCTCCCACTTAGCCCCTGCCCATCCCTCTCTCCACACCTTCGAAACACCTCCCACTCCCCACCAACAATAAAACCTGCATGGAACCAACCACCTCTCCCTCCAGCCCATCCCCTACCTTTCCTTACCACCCAGCTCCACTTTCTTTCCCCTCTACTCACAGACATCATAAACCTCTACCTGTCCACTCATACCATTTCCACCCCTTTTAAAATGGCCATCATCATCCTATCCCTAAACCCGCCCCTCCCCCCACTCTATCCTCATCCACCGTCTTTCCTCTCACCTCAACTTTCACGGTTCTGTCCTTGATTTCAAGATCCTCATCCTCACCTACAAGGCCATTCACGGCCTTGCTCCCTCCTACCTCTCCAACCTACTACCCGCCTACCTACCTGCCCGTACCCTCCGTTCCTCTGGCTCCGGTCTGCTCCACGTCCCCCGCCCCAACCGCCCTACCATCGGTGGTCGGGCCTTCAGCCTCTCAGCCCCCAGGCTCTGGAACTCCATCCCCCAGTGCCTTCGCCTTGCTTCTTCCCTTTCCTCCTTCAAGGCCGGTCTCAAAACCTTTCTCTTTGACCGTGCCTTCAGCTCCCCTCTCGACTCTCTTCCCCTCCTCGCTCCCTCCCTTCCCTCCCCTCACCCTGACCATTTCCCCCCTGCTCGGGTCATGACCCAACTGTGCAGCGCCTTGGGACGTCCTCCTGACGTGAAAGGCACTTTATAAATGGAATCTTGTTGTTGTTGTTGTTGTTGAATGGTTCAGATCCTACCCCCCACACTACCTTCAATTCACCTCTACAAACAGTTTCTTGTCTAGCCCCCGTACTGTTTCGTGCAGTGTTCCTCAGATCTCTATACTTGGTCCCCTCCTCTTCAATATCTATATGCTCGCTCCTGGTGACATCATCCGCAGACATAAGGTCAACTTCCACATGTATGCGAATGACACCCATCTGTCTTCATCCTTGACTCCAGGGCCACTTCTGTCCTGACAGAATATCTGTCAGACATGAAGTCCTGGATGAGAGCTAACTTTCTTCAGTTGAACGTCAATTTGACCCTCCTGTTTGGCTCCTATCAGCACCTCCACACCTTACACGTTGACAGCATTACATCTTTGTTTGCACACTCCACCTTACCAAGCCAGTCCGGATCCTTGGTGTCTTGCTTGACGCTCAACTATCTTTTCTATATCACACCTGTGCTATGACCTGCTCTGCCTTCTCCCACATCTGCAACATCGTCCAGTTCCACCACTGTCTCACACCGCAGGCTGTAAAATCCCTCATACATGCATTCATAACATCGAGGCTTAACTATGCAAATGTCTTGCTTGTCAGCCTCCCCGACACTTCCCTTCAAAGGCTGCAGATCATCCAGAACTCTGCAGCCTATGTCCTCTCGAATACCAGGCTCCGTGACCCTATCAATCCCATCCTCACCTGACTCCACTGGCTTCCCATCACAGGGAGGATTCAGTTCAAGATCCTGGTCTTCACCTTCAAAGCCCTCCATGGCCTTACTACACCATATCTCTACAACCTCCTAAATCCCTAACATCCTACTGACTCCCTCAGCGTGTTCCGGCCTGCTTCACGTCCCCCGCCTCTCCCGCCATACCATTGGTGGCGGGCATTCTACAACACTGCCCAATATTCCAATATATATTCCAATTATATTCCAATATATTCTATTCAAATTTCTAATACAGCACGTGTCTGTGTGTGAGTGTGATATTGTGATGACCAAAGAGAGCAGCACAGCTAAACATGCTTAGGTAAGTAGCCCAGTAAGTGAGTGATGGGGTCAGTGAAGATGGATTTGAGCCGTTGCTTGAATTGGGTTTGGGTCACACTGTAGATGAAAGTGTTGGTGCAGGAGCTGAGGTACTGCAGCATGTAACCCAATTCCTCAGCGATGGTGAAAGGGCTGCTGTAGTCAGACTGCAGGAGTTGGGCCTCTGTTACCATTGCATACATGAATGTGACTATAAACGTGAGCCATAGCAACACAAAACTTCCTGAGATGGTAAAGAGCAGGATTATGGATTTCTTCCTGCTCTCCATCTCCTTGTCCCTCCCGTTCGCAACCCCTCGCAGACCCTGGCGCACACTGCTGGCCACCAGCACTTGCCTGATGGTCAGGGTGTTGAAGAGCACAATGAAGATGAAGGGAAGCAGTGGTGTTTGAATGATATCCAACCAGGCAAAGGCCCTCCAGACTGGAAAGACATAAAAGCTGGGCTTTACGGAGCAATACCAGGGCTGCCCATTGATTACTAACTGTGGTTGGTAGATAAAATAGACAGGGATATTCTCCACACATGAAAATGCACAGATTGTCCAGATCACCACCCCCGCTGTCCTCTCGGTGCAGTATTTGGTTTTGAGCTGTGGGCAGCAGATGGCAATGAAGCGATCGAAGGTGAAGGCCACGGTCAGCCAGACAGAGGATTCGATGATGATGAAGTACAGCACAAGGTGCAGCCGGCACACGGGGGTGTGGAACACGGGCAAGTATGGCAGGTGGAGGACAAGTGTCTCCAACAGGATCACATCAATTAATATGACCAGCAGATCGGCAACAGCCATTGCGATTAGGTAGCGGGTGATGCATTTGGAGAGTCCACACATTCCCTGGGCCAGGACCACAATAGTCACTGTGATCGCTGCAGGAAAGTCACAAACATAATCATACATTTCATTGGCTTTGGGACTGTGGCCAACAATGTCTCATGCTTCATCGCCCCGAGCAGCGGATTGTTGGAATGTATTCCAATCCCTTGTGGCAGTTACATTAATAATAATAGTAAATAATCCTTACATTTGATATCACGCCTTATCACATCTTCAAGACATCTCAAAGCACTTCACAGAATGTACTGTAAAGTAAATTGACTGTATATTTCCGGGGTGAAATACGGCAGCCAATTGCCCACAGCGGAGTCCCAGAAACAGTCGTTGATTGAAGTGAGCAATTTATTATTATTTTATTTATTTATTTTCGAAGGGATTATTACCCATGGAAAGTGATCGACCAATTGACTAACAACAAAGGTTACTCGATAAATAGTGGTGAATGTAGTAAGAAAACTTGCCCAACATTTTGCACTGCCGAGAAACAGACCCAGGTCTCTCACTTGCAAGGAGAGTGCTCTAATCACTAAAGTACATTGCTCCACTATTATAATTCTTATAATAAGCGCCTTTCGTGAATTTGATTGAGATGTCTCAAAGCGCATCCCAAGATATACTGTAAAGTGGACGATGTATTTTGTTAGCAAAACATTAGCCCCCACTCTGAGGCACTGCCAACCTGACTGATCAGGTGGACCCCTGTACCTCAGTAGTTATAGCACTCGCCTCACAATTGAGAGACCTGGGTTCAATTACTGGCAGCCAAAATGTTGGGCAAGTTTCCTTACACCGCATGCCTCTATAACTAGTAGTAAGTAGAAACCTGGTTGTTAGTTGATTAGTGGATTGCTTTTATGGAGGCAATAATTCCGTCAAAAAATAACAATAAATTGGTCACTTTAATCCATGACTGTTTGTGGGACAATGCTGTGTGCAATTGTCTGTCATGTTTCACCCACAAAATATATCAGATGTAAGGATTATTATTATTATGGGACTCTAACTGGGTTTCTTAACCAGAGCCCATAGTAGAGCGGGAAGTTTGACAGACAGACAGTGATCTCAGTGGTGACTGATTACAAGTGCTTTGAGACGTCTAGAAGATGTGAAAAGTGCTATAACAAATGCAAGGATTATTATTATTATGATTATTATTATTATTGTCATTACACTCCAACAATTAACCTCCCCTCCCAACGTGTAGTCTGGGAATCCCCTGTCTTTGTATCTTATGAAATTGCACCAACTTAACTAACTGATTAAGATACTCTTAAACATGTGATTAAAAATAGGACACTCATGCTTCCAGAATCTTTCTCTATGTCCATCCTGTTGAGGCAATGAGCTGCTACTTAAACATTTCCCAACGTCTCAGCTTCCATCTTGCTTCCTGGTAATCCTACTGCCTATGTATCTCCTATGTTTAAAGAAATGTTTTGTCCAGAATTTGAACAAGCACCTGGTGGCAGCCACATTTACAACATCCTCTACCCAATGCAAGATTTTATATGAACATAGTACACATCATGTTAACTGTCATACCCCAATTTAAGCCTTTGCTAATTAACTAAGCAGTTTTCTCTTCAATTTGCCTTCACATTCTAACTGCATCTCCTTCCTCCTTATTGCCCCTAGCACACACTCACGTGTCTGTTTGAAAAGTCATTCGATGTGGACCATCAATTCACTGTCTCTCTTCTTCGATCAATTCTGCACCTGGGAACTGTTATAGAATTTGTGGTCTTATGAAACAGGGTATTAGTGTTGAGTTTATCTCTTGCCTTTAACATCATAAATAGATAAAAACGATATTCACAGTTAATCTATTTTCCTCCATGAACATTCACAGTTTATATCCTTTATCGCATTTCAACCCACAAGTGCATCACTGTATTAACATCCAAATTTGCTATCTCCCTTTCCCGCAGCCGATCGAATCCTTCATAACCTTGCACCATCCAACCCTATTTACCCTACCATTCCTAACCTCTGCCAAGTCCGGCTTGCATCCCTGCACCTGCCTTCTTCCTATGGTCTTTACTGTGCCAAACTTCAGCCACTTTTTCTCTACTCTCTGCAAATCTCTTCCAAATCCCCTTGCATTATCCCTCCCAGCTTTGAAATTCCATCTTGAACTACCTGATAATGCTCCTTCCTCCTCCCATCTCGTCCCTCACAGATCGGATTCCCACTGAGCCTTTTTATGGGGTTGTTAAAATTTACACTTTTTGTATAATGTTAGAATCATAATAGATGTTGCGAACTGGTTAACTTTTAAGTTAAGTGGGGGGGGGGGGGGGGGGGCAAATGGACTGAAACTCATGAGTGAGTTTCACGTGAGTGTCTCAAGGACAAGATGTGTGCTACTGTCGTGCATGTACACGAGATAACAGACTGTCTCAAGGACAGTGTGTTTGTGTGTGTGAGGCACGTACACCCCATGAGATGTTCACGTGAACCCAGCATGATTTTGGCCAGGTGATCTAATGTCCGCACCAAGATTCGATGGACACAAGCTTAAGACACAGTGCCAGACCAAGATCGGCGCACACCCAGGACAATACCTACCGTGGATGGAAGACTGAGAGCTAGAAGGCAGAAGTAGACGTACACGAGGAGGGATTATACGGTAGTATTGCTCTGTTAGTGAATCGATTGATTGTGCCTACTTGCCCACGCCCATCGGGAACTTGGACGGATCCTGGAGTTTAATAAACACTACTCTGGTCAAACAATAGCTGTGTTTGATTGGAACTCGAAAACTTGTTTTCTTTCCAACAACGTTTGGGGATGTTTTCTTACTTTAAATTGCTAACAAAAAGTCTAAATTGTGGTTGCTGTTGTAAATTTTCCACAGAAAGCGTATGCCCAATTCCAGCTATCAATCTAATTGCAGTTCACAATACATTTTACAATATAGAGATATTTTCATGTAATCAGCAAACCAGAATAGTGTGTTTTATTACAACACCAACAGCAAATGATACTTGTATAGTACCCTTCACGTCGGAATGATGTTCAAGGGTTTTTGGACCCAAGCTGTGAGTTAGAGTCAAGAGGGATGGATGGCAGGGAGGAGGGGGTTGTTGGGTGGCTAAAAGCATGGTTGAAGAGGAAAGTCTTCAAACAGGACTTGAAGGAGGGAAGAAAGGGGTTGATGTGAAGGGATTGCAGGATGGAGTTCCAGAGTGTGGGAGCAAAGATGCTGAATGCTCGACTATAAATGGTGGGGCAAAATGTGCTGGTGACCTGAAACAGAGCCGAGGGAGCGGACAGGTTGATATGGAGTTAGGAGGTTGGAGAGGTTGGTGTTAGGAAGACCATGGAGAGTTTGATGATGAGAACGAAGGGTTTTGTACGCGATTCTCTGAGCGATAGGGAGCCTTGAAGCTGGGTGAGAATAGGGGTGATAGGTTCACAGAGGCTAGTGCAGTAGAAGACACAAACTGAAGATTTTTGAATAATCTGAAGCTTATGGAGGGAAGAGTTGAGTAGGCCAGTGAGAAGGCAGTTGCCGTATTCAAGCCAGGACGTGATGAAAACGTGAATCATTGCTTCGGCAGCCTGGGGTGAGAGACAGTGGCGGAGATGGTCAATATTGCGGCGGTGGGGAAAGGCGGAAAGGGTATATTATTGTATCTGCTGCTGTCCCAATAAGACACTCTCCCCTATCCCTCATACCTGATCCTCTAACACTGGTGATCAAGCCGGTTGCTCTCCAAAGAGAAATAATTGCCAGATGCACAGCTGCAGGTGTAGAACAATGAGACTCGACTTTACACGAGTGAGTCTCCAAGCATAGACGTACCAGGAAAGCCAATGAGTCCCAACGTAGGATAAAACACCTTTTCTATTTCTATTATTCCTCCCATTCTGAAGCAGTACTCGCTGGTCACCTTCCTGTTGTTGAAGGCTGAAAAGCACCTCCTGTACATTCAGAGCGTCCCCCTGTTTATAGCTGGGATGCAGCTCCACTGGGACAGTGATTGCAGAAGCAGCAAATCACTTACTCATCTGAACAAACATCTGATGCAGAAAATTTCACACAAGTCTCCATTCAATGCATTATTAATGAACAGCAGCAATATCTGTGGCAAGGAAGATGCTGGGCTCTACTCCAAGATGCGCTATATACATGTAATTTTGTTGCTGTTGTTGATATTTTTAAAATCAGGTTAGTTTCACACCGCACTACCCTCTGCCGTGTTCCTTGGAGTTTTGTAAACAGTTTTGCTCAATGCCCAGGTTATCGAAGTGCAAACCAGGAGGGGTCCTGCTCTTGATCCCACTGGTATGTGTGTATCTGTGAAACTATGGTGAGGAGAGGTCAAGCACAGATGATTTCAAGGGCCATCAGCACCCATTAGATCCCATTGCAGAAGGAAAGGCAAACCAATGGAAAGAACATCAGACCATTAATTCGGGCAATTTTTCGCCCTTCTGAACAACACATGAAAAGAGTGGCAGATGCGGCTCTGCATGTCCACTGCCACACAGCACTGGGAAATGGTTGACAGAATATTTTGTTTATTACTGTGTGTTCTAGAAAGTGAAGGCCACAGTCAGCCAACCATTAACGATAACAAGGCAAAGCTCTACATGCGGGCAGCGTATGGGTGATCGCCAAAGGTGGAAGTAAAGTGTCTCCAACAGGATCAGGTCAAAGACCATGCAGCAGATCAGCAACAGCCATTGCAATCAGCTAGCCGGTGTCACATTTGCAGAGTCCAAACATTCCCTGAGCGAGGACTACAGTGGTCACTGTGATCGCTGCAGTAAAGTCACAAACACAATCATACATTTCACTGGGCCTGGTACTGTGAACAGCATTGACTCATGCTTGATCACGCCTCACAGTGAACTAGTAGAAATGATTCCATCTTTTGTGGTGGTGTCGTTTGTCAGGACACTGCTCATAACGGACCAACCAATATATCTTAATGACAGGATTTGGATAGACAGACTGGTCATTC
Source organism: Callorhinchus milii (assembly GCF_018977255.1). NCBI lineage: Eukaryota > Metazoa > Chordata > Chondrichthyes > Chimaeriformes > Callorhinchidae > Callorhinchus > Callorhinchus milii. The sequence continues at coordinate 2,791,457 of NW_024704771.1, forward strand.
TCAGCAGAGATTCTATTCTATCACATGCATTCCTGTTAATGAAGCCCAAACTAGTTGGGTGGGACGTGTGACAGAGAAAGATCTCAATGGCAACTGGTTATACTTCAGCAATTATCATTCTCCACCAGCCCTCAACCCAATGGAGAGTCTTGAATCCTTAAACATTGCCTCGTGCTGAAATATGCCTCATAATCTACAAATAAATGGCGAAGCAGTCGACTGTTTCAAGGGAGAGTGTGTGCACCCAAATCCAGATGCAAATAAACTTCATTGTGTAGGTGACAAATCTATCGGTTTAGATACTCCTAAGCACCTTATAGTTATTCCCAGAGAAAGATGACTGACAGATCACAAACAGGCTCACTTTCATGAGAGGGAATGCGAACAACTTTACAAATCTTCACCCTTGAAGCACATCCTTCTGCTGCCATAACCTCAAAACCAAGTGCTACACCGAGAGGACAGTGGGGGTGGTAATCTGGACAATCTGTTTAGTTGTATATGTGGAGAACATCCCTATGTATTTCATCTATCAACTAGGATTGGTAGTCAATGGGCAGCCCTGGTAATGCTCCGTCAAGCCCACTCTTTACACCTATCTCACCTGGAGGGCCTTTGCCTGCGTCAGTGTCATTGTAAACCCAACACTTCCCTTTACCCTCATCCTCCTCTTGAACACCCTGACCATCAGGTAATTGCTGGTTGACAGCAGGAAGCGCCAGAGTCTGCGGGAGGCAGCGAAGGGGAGGGACGAGGAGATGGAGAGCTGGTGGAAATCCGTAAACCTGCTCTTTACCATATCGGGCACTGAGCTACAGGACTGCACAGTTGGCACAAAGATTTATGAGGAAACGAGTTTCCTGATGTTTGTGAGCAGATGTTGTTCAGCCAATCATCATGTTGTGAGATGAATGTACTGTCTTCTAGAATTCTCTTCAATTGGAGTTTTTGGAATTTTGATGTGAAGTTCATCGCTATGACTCCTATTCCATATTTGTAAAATTTGTGTTCTGTTTATTCTGTTACCTCTGTCTGTCTTTATGAATTCCTCTAACCTGTCAGTAAACATTTGGATTTCGTGGGGAAAGCTGATGTGTGGAAGAGACTGTGAATGAAGCCAGAGATTATACACACATTGTGTGAGCGAATACAGAGACTTCACATAACAATCTTTGCATTTCATATAATAATCCTTGCATTTGGTGTGTCGACTTATCATGGCAGAAGGACAACAACAACTTGCATTGATATAGCGCCGATCGCACGGGTTGCGGTCTTGGAACCCTTAACAATGGTGGTCGAAGACGAAGGTCTTCATGCACGATCTGTTAAAAGGAAAGGAGAGGGCAAGTTGGAGGGATCGAGTGAGAGATTTACAAAGTTTATAGGTGCCGTGGCTGAAAGCATGGCTTCCAATACTGGAGCAGATGCAACATGGAACCAGCAGGAAGCCAGAACCAGCTGAATTGAGGCAATGGGTAGTTGGGGGGGTGGTGAGAAAATCGGAAAAGTAGCGGCGAGGTGCCAGGGTTTGAAAGGATTATGTGCAGGTTACCTATCGATTTGACATATTCTAGGGAAAGTCCGGGGCGTTTGAAAAGAGTCAGAGCTGCAGGAGAGAAGACGTTGACAGCAGCAAAGAGATATGGCTTCTGTCTCGTCGATGTTCAGCTGCCAGAAATTTACATTTATCCAGACCTTGATGTTTGCCAAACAAGCTGAAAGAACAACAATAAAAAAAGCTTGCCTTTATATAGCGCCCTTCACATGGGGTAGCATCCTGGAGCTCTTGACAGTGATGGAGAATGACCCATGAGCTGGGGGGAGTGTGGGGGTGGGGGAAATAACCGTAAGCATGATCAAAAATCAAGGTCTTTTGGCGGGATTTGAAAGTGGGGAGGGAGAGGTTAAGGCGGAGGGATTGAGAGGGAGAGTTCCAGAGCTGCGAGGTATAGTCGCTGAAAATATGCTCGCAGATGGTGGAGCCGAGCGGGCGAGGGACAAAAGGAAGTCGGAGCAGGCCAAGTGGAGGCAGCGGGTGGTGGAGTGGGGAGTAAGGAGGTCAGATACGTGGGGAGGTATGAGGTCTTGAAGGGATTTGTAAAAGAGTGACAATATTGAAGTTGATCAATTCTGTAATTGGGACCCATTGGAGCCTAACAAAGACTCCTGGGATACCCCCACAAGTGACTAAGCGGAGGAGAGAGGAGAAATCATTTAGCAAGATGAACTGTTGGTGATTTTTTAAGTGGAATTCAACCATTCGAGTGCAGTCCCACGATAGTAGAAGGGAGAGGAGAAGGGGTGGAGGAGGATGGCATGATCGGTGGTGGAATGGTCCAGGATAACGAGGAGCCTTGGACAGGGTGAAAACCGGACTACAGTGGTTTGAGCAGGGAGTGGAGGCAGTGCTGTAAAATAAATATGGGGCAAGTTCCGTGTCCTATCACACCCATGTAATACTCTTTAGAAGGTCTGAGCCAGGCTGATCCACAGTCCTACAAAGCAATGCAGGCAACTTCTAATTGCACTGGACGGTCAATTCTTCTATCTTCACAGCTCAATACTTCATCCCCTGATGTGTGGTTTGTGACTCCCACCTATAAAAGGGGGCAAGTCTGAAGGGAGATGGGATTTTCTGCCTACAGCAACAGTCCTTTCTCCAGTGAGAATATTGGGTTATTTACAAGGATCTCTCACTCCTTCAAAGCTGAGTCTCACTGCACCACAGCTCCGGCCGTGCACCTGTGGCTTTGATCAAGGAGAGCAACCAACTTAGTGTGGGAAAGTATGTTGGAGGTGGTGTGCTGGATTTTGTGGATTTTGTGCATAGTGAAGCTGGGGAGACCAGTGAGGAGGGCATTTGTGTAATCAAAGTGGGAGATGGTGCGAATGCGTAGATAAGGGATTCGGTTCCATTGCCAATAAGGTACGGTCAGAGAAGCTCAATGTGGCGGAGGAGGAAAGAGGTCCTGGTACCACAGAGTGAATGAGGATGGCCATTACCTGTAATCTTGGTCCCAAGATGTTATGCAAAAAGATACTATGTGAAACAAAAGAATTATTATTATTGAACATTGGATGATCTGAGAGTAGATGAGGAACTACTGGATGAGTTTGAGCTGTATAATTTATAAAAAGTTTTAGAGAGGATCTGATATAAAAAAAATTCTACCAGGTAAACGCATGCTAAATAAACTATCTGTGATTAAGAAACTAAACGAAGAACAATTTTTTCACGGTGTGCCAAGACGCAACTTCACAGTTATGAAGGGTAAAATCATGAAACAATTATTATTACTGAGAAGACGTGATACATACTAAATCATTAAAATATGCTATTATATCGTGTCAAATATGCAATTGGGGTTGAGAAAGTAATAATAATAATAATTCTTACATTTGATATAGCGCTTTTCACGTCTTCTAGACGTCCCAAAGCGCTTCACAGAATATACTGTAAAGTGAATTGACCGTATATTTGTGGGCGAACGCGGCAGCCAATTGCGCACAGCAGCGGCCCACAAACAGTCGTGGATTGAAAATGACCAATTTATTATTGTTTTTTGTTTTTTTGGAGGGATTATCATTAGGCGTGTGGAGTAAGAAAACTTGCCCAAGATTTCGCCCTACCTGGAAGTAACAGCCTGCTGCAGGGGTAACACGTTTTCCTCTGAGTCAGAAGTTTATGGGATCCAGCCACGTCAGGACTTGGAATCATGAGGTCTAAGATGACACTCCATTGCACGCAGTGCTGGGAGATTGTTGAAGTTTCTGTCATTCAGTTGAGGGAATAAACCAAAGTCCCATCTGCATGTGGAGCTGTCCTGGCGTACAAATCCCCCCAAAATGTAGCTGTTTGTGGGACATTTATGTGCACCACTGGCTGCCAAATTTCAACAAACAAAATACAGAGTCAAATCACGTTACTGTATATTATGTGAAGCACTTTGAGACCTCTCAATGATGTGGTCAGGTGGTATATCAAACGCAATGATTATTATTACTAGTTTCAAATTTACCCAAAGACGCAGGTCCACGATTTTGTAGTGTTCTGTAGCTCAGTGGTTAGAGCACTTTCATCACAAGCGGGAGACCGGTATTTGATGCACGCCAGAACAAAACCTTGGGCAAATTTCTTACTTCACAAGCCTCTGTTTACACAGCAGTTCGTAGGAATCCGGTTGTATTTGATTGGTGAATTGGTGGATTGCTTTTCTGGGTGGAATAATTCTTTCATTTTTTAAAAAAAAAGTAAGTTGGTTACTTCGATCCATGACTGTTTGTGGAACACTGCTGTGCGCAATTGGCTGCCGCGTTTCTCCCACAAAATATACGGTCAATTCACTTTACAGTATATTCTGTGAAGCGCTTTGAGATGTCTCGAAGATGTGACAAGGCGCTATATCAAATGCAAGGATAATTACTATTGTTATGTTGGTCAAATTTAGGACAAAACTATTTCAATACACAGAGATGGAATCTGGGACTGAAAGGCTTACCACGATGTAAGGCAGAAGCTGAGATTTTGTAACATTTTTAAGAAGCAGCTGGATGCTGTGAAATTAGGGACAAATGGTTTCGATTGAAATGAAATGAACCGATTCAAGAATGAAGGTCTGAAATTCTATTCAAATTCCCTCAGATGAAAGTGATTCAGGCTCGCTATCTGTTAGGCACCTCTCTCTGGGGAAAACTAATAGGTGCTTAAGAGTATCTAAACCCATAGAAGTCTACACATGTTTACCATGGACACAATTAAATTTATTTGTGTCTGGAATGGGGTTCACAGTCTCTCCATTGAAACAGTCGACTGCTTACCAATTTCTTTGTAGAGTATGAGAAAATTTCGGCATGAGATAATATTTAACGATCCAAGACTTTGCATTGGGTTGAGGTGGGGTGGAGAGTGGAGATTGGTAATTACTGGAGCATAACCAGTTGCCATTGAGATCGTTCACACTTCCCACCCGACGAGTTTGTGCTTCATTAACAGGAACGCAGGAGATAGAATCACTGCTCAGAATTAATAGTCTGTCTCTCCAATTCCTACATACCAGTTGGTCTGTTCTCAGCAATGCCGTGACAAATGAGACCTCCACAAAGGATGGAATAATTTCCACTAGCCCATCAAGCATGAGCCAGTGCTGCTCACAGTGCGAGAGCCAGTGAAATGTATAATTATGTTTGTAACTTTTCTGCACGATTGATTTGACCATTATGGTCCTCACCTAGGGAATGTGTGGGCTCTCCAAATGTGTCACATAACTCATCGCAACGGTTGTTGCCGATCTGCTGACCCAACCCAACTGTCCAGCGCCTTGGGACGTCATCCTGACGTGAAAGGCGCTCTATAAATGAAATCTTGTTGTTGTTGCTAATCATGGTCTTTGAAGTGATCTTGTATGAGACACCTTACTTCTACCTTCCGCACTCACTCACATACCGAACACCTGTGTGCCACCTGCACGTGGTGCTTTTCTTTGTTATCATCGAATCCTCTGACTGGATGACGTACGGCCTTCAGCTTCAACTGATTCACTGCAATTTGCTGCCCAAAGTTCAAAATAAAATACTGCAACGAGAGGAGAGCGGGTGTGGTGATCTGGACAATCTGTGCAGTTTTATGCATGGAGAACATCTGCCAATCATGGTTGGTAATCAATGGGCAGCCCTGGTACTGCTCCATCAAGCCCTATGTTTAAACCTCTCCAGCCTGGAGGGTCTTTGCCTGATTGGATGTAATTGCAAACCCACTGTTTCCCTTCATCCTCATCCTCCTCATCAACATCCTGACTATCAGACATGTGCTGATGGTCCGCAGGGTGGGCCAAGGTCAGCGAGGGCTGTGAAATCGAGGGGTGAGGAGATGGTGAACTGGTGGAAACCCATAATCGGAATGTGAAGTTCATCTTTTGTCTCCTGTATTATAGTTTGTGATAGTTGTGTTCTGTATATTCATTACTCTTTATGTCTTTATTAAATTCCTCTAACCTGTAAGTAAATAGTTTGTATTTCATCTGGAAGAGACTGTGAATGAAGTCTGAGACTCCACAAAGTCAATTATACAAACAGAGTGTGATCAAATACAGACTCTACTCAGTCACTTATATACATAGCCTGGGAGCAAATTGAGGCACTCCACATAACAGTCGTTACATTTAATATAATAATCCTTGCAGTTGGCATAGTGCATTATCAAGGCAGAAGTACAACAGCAACTTGCATTGACAGAGCGCTAATCAAACGGTCTAGGTTCTTGGAACTCTTGACAGTGGTGGTCAAAGAGGAAGGACTTCATGATCTGTAAAAGCAAAGGAGATGGTAAGGTTGAGGAATTGAGTGAGAGAATTTCAATGTTTCGAGGTGTAGTGGCTGAAAGCTTGGCTGACAATGGTTGAGCGGATGGTACATGGGCAGAGCAGGAGACTGTGATCAGCTGAGTGGAGGCAGTGGGTGATGGTGGGGGAGTGAACAGAAAGCTAGTGAGGTGTCAGGGCAGTAAGGGATTATGTGCGGGTTATGTATAGATTTGGTAAATTTTAGGGGAAGTCTGGCAAGTTTGAGGAGGTCAGAGCCACAGGAGAGAATATGTTGACAGCAGCCAAGGAGTATGGCCTCTATCTGGGCCATGTTAAGCTTCGAAAAACTGCTTTCATCCAAGATTTTATGTTTGACAAACAAGCTTACAAAACAACAACTGCAATAAAAACAGCTTGCATTTATATAGCACTTGAAGCCGGGCAAACATCGGACTGGAGGAGTTCAAGCAGGGCATGGAGGTAGAGTTGTGAGCAAAGTTGATTTGCAATAATACGTTCCAAAACTTTGGCTAGGAAGAGTATTTCACAAAACATATTAAAGGTGCTGTAAGACTTCAATACATGAAAGATAAAATATCTAGGCTTTTGATTTATATGTGGAAAATATAAACATGGAACACATTCCATGTCCTACCCACAACCATGTAACACTCTTCAGTAGTACTGAGCCAGGTGAGTTCTCTGTTCTACAAGGCAATATAGGTGACAGAACAGCCCGCATGGCCCATTTCCAGGGATTCGATTGTTATACGGGCTAGAAACTATTCTTAATTTGCTTCGGTCAACATTGCAAGCCAAAGTTTTGAATGATAGGATAGTCACAGCTGGACCAACAGTTGAAAGATTGTCAGACAGTCCTCTCAATGACAAGCGACCCATTATGAGCTGGGTAATCTACAGCAGGCCTCCAACAAACAATGTTGGTTCCCCAAACATTTGCTCCCACCAATATGTGCCTGACATTGCCATGAATTAGGTAAATAGGATGCATTTCTCCAAATCTAGTAGTTGAGTGGGGGGTAAGCAAATTGGATAGCATTCCTTTCCAGACACAGGAACAATTCCATCGGTAGAGCTACACTAATAATTGAAACTAGTTTAGACAACCTGAAGGAAGGCAATAGACAGGAAATATGCGGTGACTAGAATAAATACTTTAATGTGATTAATAATAGGTTGCCTAAAGAAACAAGAATACAAGAAACAACCTAACTTGAGCTGGAATACACATTCTGGATAAAATCCAAGATTTGGCCTATTATTTCCGCAGCTTCAGTTTCATGACGTAAATTTGGTTGAAAGTCTTATGGAAGTCAATGAACCAAACGTAGTTAAGTTTCCCATTATCTGCAACCTGACCCACATTCCTCATGAGAACAAAGCCATCCTGTTCCTTCTGGATCAAACCATGAGTTCTAATTCATGCGATACACGTGCAGTTTCTATGTAAAACAACAGAAGGTTAGCGAGAATGTGATATTCAACTGTCAAGTATGTCACGTCGGGGGCAGTTCAAATTCAACAAGACCCTGCTTATGTTACCTCTCGTGCCCAAATGAAGTGTTTGCCAATTCACTCACAAATCTCCTCTTGATTTGCCTCCTTTTCCCTTCCACACACTCTGGACCGTCAATCTCTCCATCTTCTCAGCTCGATCCTTTATCCCCAGACGTGCAGTGTTTGACTCCCGCCTATAAAAAGTGGCCATGTCTGAAGGGAGATGGGATAGCTTTTCGCCTTCAGCAACATTCAGTTGTCCAGTGAGAATGTGGGGTTGTTTGCAAGGATCTCTCACTCCTTCAAAGCCGAGTGTCACCGCTCCACAGCTCTGGCTGTGCACCTGGTGCTTTGCTCAAGAAGGGCAACCAGCCCGATCATGAGAAAAATCAGGAATGTCAGACGAAATAGGTGCCACTCTTGTTGCCGTGGCAACTACAACAACAACAACAAGATTACACTTGTATAGCGCCTTTCACGTCGGGAGGATGTCCCAAGGCGCTGGACAGAGTACAGCATTTTAGATCCGAGCTGGGGTCGGGGGGAGAGGGGCGGGGGAAGAGGGGGTGGCCGATGGTATGGTCGAAGAGGAGGGTCTTGAGGCAGGACTCGAAGGAGGCTAAAGAATACAATCATCCACTAATGGTATACTTGCTATAGTAAAGCATCTCTATATTGGGAAAGGCAAATAAATTGATAGTTGGTTTTGGGCACCTGATTTCTGAGGAGAGGCTACAGTTTAGACTTGTTTGGCGTTGTTTGTAGAATCTTACATTACAGAAGAAGGCCATTTAGCCCATCTTGCATATGTTTCCTCTTTAAAGAACTATTCAAGTTATCCCATTACCCCACTCGTATCCTATTGCCCTGCAAATTTTTCTTTTTCAAGTCATCATCCAATTCTTTTTGATAGCTACTATCCAATCTGCTTGCACCACACTTTCAAGATTTACAATCCAGATCATAACAGCTCTCTGGGTAAAAAAAATATTCTCCATGTCTCCCTTCTGGTTGCTTTGCTAATATTAAAATCATGCCAGGACCTTCGAGAGAATGCAAAGGAGATTTACCTAATGATTCCAGGAATTACTGAATTGAATTGTGTAAAGATACTGGAGAGGCTGGGATTGTTCTCCTTAGAGCAGAGAAAGCTAAGGGAATATTCAATGGAGGTGTTCAAAATTCTGAGCTGTTTTGATAGAGTAAATAGGAAGAAACTGTGACTTCTGGTAGCGAATCCATTAGCCTCTCCAAGTTTGTGACCTTCTTCCAAAAGTGCAGTGCCCAGAAATGGACACAATACTCCAACTAAGACCTAACCAGCAATTTGTAAAGACTCAACATAACTTTCTTGTTTTTATAACACTATGCTTCTACTGATAAAGGCAGGATTTCAAGTGCTTCTTTTACAGTTTTGTCAACTTATTCTAACACTTTAAAAGATTTGAGTATGTGAATCCCCAGGTCTCTCTGTTCCCGAAGGAGAGAAGACTTTGATGGGAGCCAAAGAATATGGCTTCTGTCTCGTCGACATTCATCTGCAGGAAATTTCCATTCATCCAAGCATTGATATCCGTCCATCAGGCTGACGGAACATCAGTGGACTGGGAGTCGCAGATGGATGTGGAGAATTAGATTTGGGTGTCATGCACAAACATGTTGAAGTTGATCCCATGTCTGTGGATGACATCGCCGAGACAGACTTTGTAAATAAGGAACGAAGGGGGTCATAAATGGAGCGGTGAGTTTTTCCCACAAGTGACTGGACAGGGACCGGAGGNAAAAATATTTGCTGAGATGTATTGCTGCTGTCTTCCTAAGTAGAACTCGAAGCAAAAAATGTTTAATTAATGCTCTAAGTTTCTTCCCATTGGGCTGCTCCTACATGCTTGCTGTGGACCCACCCAACTGATATTGAAGGCTGCTTGCCCTCCAATACCGAACTGCAAATAACCTCTCCTCACAATACACAAGCCCACACAGACAAACAAAAATACACACACACAAACACGCATACACACACGCTCACAAACTTCCACAAGAACGATGAGGCGCAGGAACACTTTCATGATTATTTTGAATGCTTTTTATACTGATTTCCAACTCCATATTCTGGGTCTTAAACGAACGCTTTGCAATACTCCAAGCAACAAACTATGACTGCGCAATTTGTGACTAACAGCTGTGCACCTGAACGCAACACATCTGGAGATGGTGTTCATCATCTTGCTTGCTCTGTTTATTGCTGCTGTTTTTTTATTAAAAAATGCATTAGCTGGGGAGTGTCATGAATGTAGTTCCCTCCAGATGTTCTTGCTTCTTTAATCAGTGTCCCAGTGGACATGATTTGCAGCTACAAAAAGAGGGAAGCTCTGAAGGGATGAGAAGTCATTTTCAACCTTCAGCATTAGGGAGGTTGCCAGCCAGCACTGCTTGAGAATGGTGGGAGTGATAGAAATAACAAAGGTGTTTTATCCTCTGTTGGGACTCGTTGGTTTTCCTGGTAAGTCATTGCAAGTAACTCTCATTCGGTCAAAGCCAAGTCTCACAGCTGTGGCCGTGCACCTGACAGTGATATCTCTTTACTGGAGGAGAACAACCAGCCTGATCCCCAGTGTTAGAGGATGCGCTATGGGAGAAAGTAGAGGGAATGAGTGGCAGTCTAACTCAGAAACCATCAGGTGCAAACATATAATAACGCATACTACATTATTGTATTCCCTTGGAAATAGTAAAAACATTCCAAAAAGCGAAAGGTTTAGCGAAGGCGAAATTAGATTGTTAGCTAGATATTGGGAACCCATATTGCGATGAGAGGCTACAAAAATTGAAAAAAAAATAGACTTGTTTAGTAACTCTTGAAGATAAAAAATATTCAAAAGTATTTGCAATGGCTAGGGATGGGATGGACCAATTTAGGGAAGGAAATTAAAAATAGCATGATCAACAGTTGCACAAAATACCAATAACTTTCATTTATACAGCACATCTCATGTTGGGTAGATCACTTAGCATTTGATGATGGCGAAGCATGATGCCGGTCCGTGGAGTAGGTTGGTGACAGTAAGAATAGTTAAAGAGAAAGATCTGCAGCTTTCATGATGTAGTGGTTGAAAGCACAACTACAGAAGGTGGGACAAAGAGCATGATCTACAAGCAGGAGACCAGAGCCAGTCGAGCAGCGGCAATGGGTTTAGGGTTTGGGAGTAAGCAGGTCGGAAAGATAGGGAAGTACCAGGACATGAAGGAATTTGTAGAACAGTGTGAGGATTTGAAATGATAGAAAGCCAGTGGAGCATGGCATCAACAGGTGTGGTGAGGTAATGGAGATTAAGGTTGACGGTATTCTGGATAACTGGATTTTGTGTAGAGTAAAGCTTCGGAGACCAGTGAGCAGGGCATTTGCTTAATCAATGTATTAGTTGAAGAGGGCGAGGGTTTCGGATGCATTTCGCAGTCAGAGGAGGGCAATGTGGTAAAGATGGGGCAAAGAGGGTTTAGCCCCACTAAAATTCATGCAAGGGAAGAGGCAATGGAGGAGGATAATAAATAATCCTTGCATTAGTTACAGTGCTTCATCACATCTTCGAGACATTTCAAACCACTTCACAGAATATACTTTGAAGTGAATTGAGTGTATATTTTATTGGGGGAACATGCCAGGCCATTGTGTACAGCAGTGTCCTACAATCAGACATGAATTGAGTGACAAAGTCATTTTATTTATTTATTGACAGGATTATTACACCCAGAAAATCCACCTGCCAATCGACAAACAACTGGGTTTGTTCTTATGGCTAGATAAACAGAGATGTGTGGAGTAAGTAAACTTCCCCAGTTTTTCACCCTACTTGGGAATCGAATCCACGTCCTCTCGCTTGCGAGGCGAGTTTTCTAATTACTCAGCTACAGGATGGCATGATGATCTGTGCCGATTAGGGACAAGAGAATGGGAATGCAGAGGGAGTGCTCATCACAGAGAGAGAGAACATTGTTTGTGTCTTTGAAAAGCGAAGTCTCTGTGCTACAGCAGGGCAGACAAATGACTGGTGGGGAGGAAGTGGAGGAAGCAGATTGAGAGGTGCGAGCAAAGCAACAATGCATTCCAGAGCTTTGCCAAGGAGGTCAGGTTAGAAATGGGATGGTAGATTGTGAGGTTAGAGGGTTGAGGTTGGGCTTTCAAATACAAGGTGGAATTTGAAAGCAGAGATGGAAGAGATCAGGCAAAAGGCTTTTGGAAGAGAATTCCAATGAGTAGGCAGAAAACGTGTCGAATGCTTGCAATCCAAAGATTGTTTGGAGCAAGTGGGGGACTGATTGATCGGCTGAAGGAAAGGCAGCCAGTAAGTTTGAATGCGGATGGAATGATGGATTTGTGCAGCCCGATGTGATGGATGATAATATCTGGCAATGTTCACGCGCGACTTCCTCTTAGAATATCTTATTCATTTATTTATAATGCTGAAGGCAAGAGATAGACTGAAACTTAGCACCTTGGTTCCAAACACCACAAACTTTGCAACACTTATGTGGCTCATAAATATGAAATCACCGTCCACATTGAATGAATTTTCAAACAATATGTTTGGAAGGGGCAATGAGGGAGGAGGCGATAGAGGCAGACTGTGTCGGCACATTTAAGAGGAAATTAGTGAATGAGTTAATTAACAAATATTTTTATTTGCGATATGAACATGTTATTTTCCATATATACATCTAACTAAACTGTATATTTTTATATCTTGAATGTGGAATATGTTCATATAAAATGTTGCATTGAGTTGAAGATGGTGTGAATGTGGCTGCCACCAGGTGCTTGTTCAAATTAGTGAAGATGACTTGCTGTTTATGCAATCTCACTTTCTCATCTCTGATGGGATGTGAGGTGTTTGTCAGCCTAGAGCAGCAAGAGGGGCCCAGTCATTGGGGAGAATTGTGTTTGCAGAGATGAGGTGCACTACCCACTGGGCCACTGCATTTATGCAAGTGAGTGTGGCTGACAGTCTTACTGGGACAGCATCAGTCAAATTAATACTCCAATAATAAACTTCACAATTAATGACCCTTGTTACAGGAAAGCTATCTCTATAAAGCGCAATTAGGTTGTTCACTGGGGAACGTGAGTTCTAACGAGAAGCTTCAAATCTTGCAATAACAATTTAGACTTGTTCAGCACTTGCCATAGCACATCCCATAGGCTGACAGCAGGAGCTTCAGCTCTGGGAGTCAGCTGGTGGCAGATTAGGAGGAAGGTTGTCTCCTGTGATGATCACCGGCTTTCCTGGAGGGTCACTGCACCAGTTTCACACATGTTGCAATGAACGAATGAGTCTGCCTCCACAGCTCCTGACATGTGTCAGGTAATCTTGTCCCAGAATATTTGGAGCATGAACCCCGATTAGTTGAACGATCAAGAGAAAATTAATTAGTTCATTTGTAAAGACTTCAATTTAGGATCTGGAAGAGAAGCGGAGGATGATTTATTTTATAAATATATTGTATAAATAAATAATAATTTGGATTGGCCAGAGGATCATGGTGGTCTTTTGGTCTTGCACTCATTCAGTCACATACCCACAAAAATCACAGTTATTCCTCTTTACAGTATATAATAAAATAAAAATAATAATCCTTGCATTTCATAAAGCGCTTCTCGCGCAGAGTGAGTTGACTATATTTGTGGGCAAAATGCACCAATAGAACACAGCAGTGTCCCCCAAACAGTCATGGATTGAAGTGACCAATTTTATTCCTTTTTTTCTTGAGAGATTATTATCAGGCATGTGGAATAAAGAAACCAAGACCCACCTGTGAGACGAGTGCAATAACAACTGAGCTACAACAACAGCAACAACTTGGATTTATATAGTGCCCTCCACGCCGGATGGCGTCTCAGAGCAACATGTTTTCAAGCTCTTTGATATGTCTCGATGATGCGACAAGATGCTGTGTGAAAAACAAGGATTATTATTATTGAACAGCTGATGATCTGAGAGTAGATCATTAGGATGTGTATTTCATTGGTAGCAGCGTTTTCAGATCAATGAGTCTGTTTGGCTCAAAATCAGTGTAGCCTCTAAATCAGACGAGTGTGGGTCAACCCAAATTGTCTTTTCAGATGCTGGAAGATGATGCAGATATGGTGAATGGGTTGTTGATCCTTTAGTAAAACTATTTAACTGAAGTCCGTTGGTGGGCTCAGCTGCACGTTAATAATACTAAACCACCCCTGAAAAAATGCAGGGAGCTTGCTAATAAGGATATTATTGGTAATGAATTAGGTGCAGTGTAGAGGAGAACAAGGTTACACAATGAGCTGCCAGGAAGTACTGGATGAGTTTCAACTCTTTACTTTATAAAGTTTTAGAGAGGATCTGATATAAAAAAAATTCTTCCGCATAAAATATGCTGAATAAGCTATCTGTGATTAAGAATGTGCATGAAGAACAACATTTTCATGGTATGCCGAGGTATGGTAATTTCAAAGCTATCATGGGTAAATTGGTGTTGCAATTGTTACTGAGAGGATGTGATATATATTAAGTCATTAAAATATGCTATTATATCGTATCAAATATGCAATTTGGTTTGAGAATGTAACTAACAATGTTTATCAACCTGCTGCAGTGGAAACATTCCCGGTGTGAGTCAGAATTATGGGTTTATGGGTTCCAGCACATGTCAGGACTTGGAATGATGTAGTCTGAGATGACACTCCAATGCATGCAGTGCTGGGGGATTGCTGAAGATTCTGTCCTTCAGATGAGGGAATAAACCGATGTCCCATGTGTATGTTCAAGTGTTCTGGCCAACAAATCACCCAAATAAAATTGGTCACTCAATCTATGGTTGTTTGTGACACATTTATGTACACCACTGGCCGCAACATTTCAACTCACAAAATACGAAGTCAAATCACGTTGCCAGTATATCATATCAAGCACTTTGAGAAATATCAATGACGTGATCAAATAGAATTTCAAATGTAATCATCACTATTATTACTATTTTCAAATTACGCAACGATGTAGGTTCATAGTTAGGTTGCAACCTGTAGCTCAGTGGTTAGAGCACTTGCATCGCAACCGAGAGACCTGGGTTTGATTCCCACAAGGACGAAATGTTGGGCAAGTCTGTTTACTTCATGAGCCTCTGTTTACATAACAGTAAGTAGGAATCCGGTTTTCAGTTGATCAGTGGATCGTTACCAATTTCTGTGTAGAGTATGAGGCACATTTCGTCATCAGTCAATGTTTTTAGATCCAAGACATTGCATTGGGTTGAGGTCGGGTGGAGAGTAGTAATTGTTCGAGTATAACCAGTTCCATTGAAATCTTTCTTTGTCACACTTCCCACCCCAATAGTTTGGGCTTCATTAACAGGAATGCATGAGTTAGAATCCCTGCTCAAAATGACTAGTCTGTCTTTCCAAGTCCTGTCTACGAGATATACTGGTTGGTCTGTTATCAGCATTGCCCTGACAAACCAGATCTCCACAAAGGATGGAGTAACTTCCACTAGCCCGCAATCAGGCATGATCAAGCATGAGCTAATGCTGCTCATAGTCCAGGAGACACTGAAATGTATAATTGTGTTTGTAACTTTTATGCAGCGATCGCTGTGACCATTGTGGTCCTCACCCAGGAAATGTGTGGACTTTCCAAATGTGTCACTCGTTACCTGGTGGCAATGGCTGTTGCTGATCTGCTGGTCATGGTTTTTGACGTGATCTTTTATGAGACATTTCATATCTACCTTCCGCACTCACCCACACACCGAACACCTGTGTGCCGTCTACACCTGGCACTTTGCTTCGTTATCATCGAATCCTCTGTCTGGCTGACCGTGGCCTTCACCTTCGACCGTTTCACAGCCATCTGCTGCCCAAAGCTCAAAACCAAGTACTGCACAGAGAAGACAGCGGGTTTGGTGATCTGGACAATCTGTGCAGTTTTATGTGTGCAAAACATTCCCACGTGTTTCATCTACCAACCACGGTTAGTAATCAATGGGCAGCCCTGGTACTGCTCCGTCAAGCCCATTGTTTACACCTCTCCAGCCTGGACTGTCTTTGCCTGGTTGGATGTTATTGCAAACCCAATTCTTCCCTTCATCCTTATCCTCCTCTTCAATACCCTGACCATCAGATATGTGCTGGTTGCCAGCAGGGTGCGTCAGGGTCTGCGACGGGCTGTGAAGGGGAGAGATGAGGAGATGGAGAGCCGGCGGAAATCCATCATCCTGCTCTTTACCATCTCGGGCAGCTTCGTGTTGCTGGGGCTCACGTACATGGTCACCTTCATGTATACGATGGTAACAGAGGCCGAGCACCTGCAGTCTGACTACAGCAGCCCTTTCACCATCGCTGAGCATGTGGGTTACATGCTGCAGCGTCTAAGCTCCTGCTCCAACACCTTCATCTATGGTGTGACCCAGAACCAATTCAGGCAACGGCTCAAATCCATCGTCACTTACCCCATCACTCGCTTACTGGGCCACTGATAATATCCCGCTTAACTGTGCTGCCCTGTTCTGTCTTAAGCATCATAGACACACATAGACACACACATAAATACACACATATGTGTGTTGTGAAATGGATGTAATGTCTTCAAGAATTCTCTTGTATCCGCATTTGGAATTTCAATTGTGAAGTTCATCTCTGAGCCTCCTATACTATGGTTTGTAATATTTGTATTTGTGTGTTCATGACCTCTGTCTTTATTGAATTCTTCTAACCTGTAACTAAATAGTTTGTATTTCATCTAGAAGAAACTGTGAATGAAGTCAGAGACTCCACAAAATCAATTATATACACAGAGTGTGAGCAAATTTGGACTCCATATAGTCAAATATATACACATTGGGATCAAATTGAGAGACTCCTCAAAACCATCTTTACAATTAATATAGTAATCCTTGCAGTTGGCATAGAGCCTTATCACGGCAGAAGGACAACTTACATTGATAGAGCGCTAATGTCCGCACTAGATTCTTGGAACCATTAACAGTGGTGGTCAAAGAGATAGGTCTTCATCCATGATCTGTAAAAGGGAAAGGAGAGCGTAAGGTGGACGGATTAAGTGAGATAGTTCCAAAGTTTGGAAGTGACATGGCTGAAACCTTGGCTGCCAATGGTTGAGTGGATGGAACGTGGGAGACTCAGGAGCCTGGCAATGGGTGATGTTGGGGTAATAAACAGGTCAGAAATGTACAGAGTTGCCAGGGCTTGTAAGGGTTATGTGCAGGTTATGTGTAGATTTGAAACAGAAACAATATAGGTTTTGGGGATCCTGTGCGGATAATATAAATGGAACACTATCCATGTCCTATCAAAACCCTGTAATACTCTTCAATAGGACTGAACCAAGTGAGGTTCACAGTTCTAAAAGGCAATACAGGTGATAGAACATTCCGCATGCCCATTTCCATGCGATGGTCATTCTCAATAGGAATTTTTCCCAATTTGCTTTGCAATCCAAAGCCTTATCAGGTAGGTTAGTCCCAGCTGGACCAACAGATGAAAGATTGCCGGACAATCCTCTCAATGACAAGCAATGCACTATGAGCTGGGTAACCTGCTGCAGGCTCCCAACAAGCACTATCGGTTTCCCAATCATTGTCTCCCAACAATGTGTGCCAGACATTGCCCTGAATTAGTTATTGGATGCTTTTCTCCAGATCTGGTGGTAGAGTTCGGGGTAAGCAAAGCCTCGGGTCACACCATAAGTGTACAGGCGGGGGTGCTAGGAAAAAAAAATTGCCAAAATGTTTTATTGGTGTTTGTTAAGTAAGACTGGAACCAAAAAATGTCTAATAAATGGTCTAGGATACATGTGCAGTTTTTTGGTGAAACAACAGAATATTGTTTAGAATTTGATATTCCATTGTCAAGCATATCATGTCAGATGTAGTTCAAATTCAACGAGAGCACACTTATGTTACACCTCATACCCAAATTAAATGTTTGCCAATTCAATAACTAATTCCGTCGTGCTTTGCCAACAGAAACTATCTCTTTGTTCTTCCACACACTCACTGCCCTGGAGGGTCATTTCCTGGTTCTTCTCAGCACTATTCTTCATTCGCTGATATACAGTTTGATATACAGTTTGTGACAACACCTTACTATGAAAAGAGGACCAGTCTTGAAGGAGATGGGATAGCTTTTCGGCTTCAGCAACAGTCATTTGTACAGTAATAACGTGGGATTGTTTGCAAAGATCTCTCACTCCTTCAAAGCCGATTCTCACTGATCGACATCTCTGGCAGTGCAGCTGGTGCTGTGTTCAAGGAGAGCAACCAGCGTGATCATGAGAATAATCTTTTATTACATTTGTTGAGTAGACTAGGCCTATGTTCTTCAGAATACAGAAGAATTAGAGGTGATCTTCTAGAAACCTATAAGATTCTGAAGGATCTTGAGAAGTTAGATGCGTGAGAGTGTTTCCTCTGGTTGGAGAACTTAAAACTAAAGTCTCAAGTTTAAGGTTAAGCCTTTTTGAACTGAGTTGAGGAAATATTTCTTCACTCAGAGAGGAGAGGAGTGAATTTGTGGAATTCTCTACCCCAGAAGGTTGAGGATGCCCAGTCCTTGAACATATTCGAGACTGAGGTTGACAGATGTCTAAAGGATAGAGGGATTAAGGGTTATGGGGATAGGGTGGGTAAATGAAATTAGGTTAGAAGATCAGCCTTGATCTTACTAAATGGTGAAGCAGGCTCGAGCGGCCGAATGGCCTACTCCTGCTCCTATGTCTTATGGTCTTATAATTAGGGATGTCAGACAACATGGGCAACAGTCTTATCGGACTGGCAACAGATACAATCATACCTTTAAAAGACACTATAAACTATGGTTTCCTTGCTGCAGTAATGCTTCTCTATATTGGGAAAGGAATAGATAAAGACATTAAACTGATAGCCAGTTTGGGGCACCTGAGTTCCAAGGGGAGGCTACAAAAACAGTTTAGACTTATTTGGTACTTTCATAGAATCCTTCAGTACCGAAGAAAGTCATTCGCCATATCATGCATATGCATTCTCTTTGAAAGAGTGAATCAACGTGTCCCAATGCCACTCTCTCATCCCATTGCCCTGCAATTAACCTTTTCAAGTCATTATGCAATTCCATTTTGATAGCTATTATCTAATCTGACACCACTACACTTTCAACCTGTACATTCCACATCATAACAACTCTCTGGGTAAAAAATATTCTCCTCATCTCCCTTCTTATTATTCCAATTTACGAATGATACCAGTGCCTTCGATATTATACAAAAGAGATATACAAGAATGATAGAGCTGACGAACTTCAATTGTATAAAGAAACTAGAGAAATTGGGATAGTTCTACTCAGAGCAGAGAAAGTTAAGGGAGTATTCAATAGAGGTGTTCAAAGTTAGGAATTGTTTTGATAGATTAAACAGGGAGAAATTATGACCTCTGGTTACCGACCCACCCGCCAGCGGAAACAGCGTCTCAAAGTTTGTGAAATTCTTCCTAAAGTGTGGTGCCCAGAATAGGACACAATACTCCAGCTAAGGCCGAAACAGCAATAATGTAAAGTGTCCACATAACTTCCTTATTGTTCTACACTGTGCCTCTATTTCTATAGCCAAGGGTTTCAAATGCTACTATAACAGCTTTGTCAACTTATCCAATGACCTCCAAAGATTTGATTATGTGAACACCCAGGTCTCTCTGTACCCACAGAGACAGGATCCAAAGACTATGGCTTATGTCGAGCCGACATTTAGCTGCACTCATCCAGGCCTTGATATCCGTCAAACGGTCTGACAGAACATCAGTTGACTGGGAGCTCCAGATGGAGGCGGAGAAGTAGATGTGGGTGTCATGCACATACATGTTGAAGTTGACCTCATGTCTTTGGATCACATCACTGAGACAGAGCATGTAGATGAGGAAAAGAAGTGAGCGCGGGGGGGGGGGGGGGGGGGGGGTGGGGGGTGCGGGCGGGAGTAAAAACGGAGCATTGGGGTACCACACAAGTGACCGGGTGGGGAAGGGAGGAAAAAACATTTGCTGAGATGCATTGTTTCTCCACATTTGTCTGGTCAACATACTGTGGTGTGGGCCCACCCAACTAATAATGGGGTCTGCTTTCCCACCAGTGCAGAACTGTACTTGACATCTCCTCATGATACACAAACACGCACACAAATACACATACAAACGCACACAAAAATACACTCACAAACAAATGCACACACAAACACATCCACACACATCTGCACACGAGAACCTTGAGTAGAAGGAAGACTTTCCTGTTTTTATTGAACACTTTTTACACTGATTTCCAACTCCATAATCTGGTACCTCAGTAGATCACTTTGAAGTACTACAAGGAAATAACCAGGGACCTTTTGACAAAATGCTGTGTACCTGAACTCAACAGAACTTGGGATTCAGCCGAGCTCTTTAATTGCTATCTTTATTGATCTGTTCTTATTTTTAAAAATGCATTAGGTGGGGAACGGCATGAACGTAGCTGCTTCTAGATGTTTGTTCAAATAAAGAGGTGACTTCCTGCTTCTTCAAGCAGTGTCCCTGTGGACCTCATATGCAGCTACAAAAGAGGGGAAGAAGCTCTGAAGGGATGAGAAGTCATTTTCAACCTTCAGCATTAGGGAGGTTGCCAGCCAGCACTGCTTGAGAATGGTGGGAGTGATAGAAATGACAAAGGTGTTTTATCCTCTGTTGGGAATCATTGGTTTTCCTGGTAAGTCATTGCAAGTAACTCTCACTCGGGCAAAGCCAAGTCTCACAGCTGTGTCTGTGCACCAGACAGTGATATCTCTTTACTGGAGGAGAGCAACCAGCCTACTCCCCAGTGTTAGTGGATGCGCTATGAGGGACCTCACAGAGAATTGGAGACAGTCTAACCCGAACAGCTCCAGGTACAATCATGCAATAAATCAAACTACATAATTCTGTTCTCTTGGAAACAGGAAGAACATCTCAAATAAGGAAGGGTATCGGAAATTCAAAGTTAAATTTATAGCTAGATATTGGGAACCCATATTGCAAGGAGAGGCTACAAAAAATTGAAATAATTTCGACTTGTTCAGTACCGTTAAAGTTAGAAAATATCTTTAGATTGGCTGGAGATATGATGGAACCAATTTAGAGAAGGGAGGCAAAAAAAGCATAATCAAACAGTTGACAAAAACAAAAGCTTTCAATTATATAGCATAGCTCATGGAGGGTAGGTTTCCATAGCACTTGACTGTGCTGGTGCATTCTGCCGGTGTCTTTCGGGGATGTTTTCCGGGGAGGCACGAGGTGACCGTCAGAATAGTCGAAGAGAAAGGCCTGTGTGTTTTTGGGTTGAAAGGATAACCATGGATGGTGGAACGTAGGGCCTGAGCTACAAGAAGGAGAAGTGGAAGTGGAAATGGGTGGTGGTTTGGGGAGTAAGCAACTCAGAAGTGTGAGGAAGTGCTGGACATGAAGCAATTAATAGAAGATTGTGAGGATTTTGAAAGTGATAGGGAGACATTGGAGCCTGGCATTAACTGTTGTGCATGGGAAACAGAGATTAGTGTAGCACAACAGTGTACTTTGTTGTACTCTGGATTAATTTGAATTTGTGGATAGCAAAGCTGCGGAGCCCGATGCACAGAGCATTTGTTTAATCGATATATAATTTAATGAACATGTGAAAGAGGGTTTCGGCTGCATTACAGTTAAGGTTCAGTCAGAGGAGGGCAATGTGGCGGAGGTGGAGGAACGAGGTCCTGGTCCCACTGAAGTTAGTAAGGGTGCAGAAGCGGGAGGAGGTTAATAAATAATCCTTGCATTGATTACAACGCCTTATCATTTCTTTGCGACGTCTCAAAGTGCTTCACATGCTATACTGTGAAGTGAAATGAGTGTATATTTTGTGAGGAAACATGCACAGCAGAGTCCCATAACCAGTCATGGTTTGAGTAAGCAAGTAATTTTATTTATTTATTGACAGGATTATTAACCCCAGAAAAGCAGTCTGCCAATCGATGAACAATTTATAGCTAGATAAACAGAGATGTGTGGAGTAAGGAAACTTGCCAATGTTTCACCCAACTCGGGAATCGAACATGCATCCTCTCACTTGCAAGGCGAGTTCTCTAAGCTAAGCTAAAGGATGGAATCATGAGCTATGTCGATCGGGTCAGAGAGGTCCAAGAGGACGAGGAGACACACAGAATGCTGCTCACTGAAAGAGAAGGTTTCTGCTTTGAAAAGCACAGTCTCTGTGCCAGAGTGGACAGAGTGGATGACTGGTGGGGTTGAAGTGGTGGGAGAGGTGTGAGCAAAGCTGGCCAGCAATACGTTCCAGAGCTTTGTCAACGGGGGGCAGATTAGAAATGGAACCATAGTTTGTGAGGTTGGAGGGTTCGAGGTTAGATTTTGAAGTACAAGGTGGAATTTGAAAGCAAATAGGGAAGAGATAAGACAAATGTTTGTGGAAGAGAGTTCCAGTGAGTAGGCACAAAATATGTTGGAATGCTTGCACTCAAACTATCGTTCGAAGCAATTGGGCACCTGATCAGCTAAAGGAAAGAAAGTAAGTAACTTTGGAAGTGAACAGAGTGATGGGGCTGTGCAGCCCGATGCAATAGATGCCACCATCTGGAAATCTTCAGTCGTGATGATAGATACCTCTTAGAATATTGTATTTGTTTATTTATGATGCTGAAGGCAACAGATAAATTGAAACCTTAATACCCTGGTTCACAACACAATAGATTTTGCGACATTTCTGGAGGCTCATGAAAAAAGAAGTGATTTGACAACCACATTGAATGAATGTTGAAGGGACATTGAGTTTATAAGCGATAGAGGCAGAGTGTGTTAGCAAATTTAAGAGGAAATTAGTGTGTGAGTTAAATAGCAAATATTTATATTTGGGTCATGAACAAGTTATTTTCCAAATAATTATTTTCTAAATAAGATGAATTGATGTTCATGCAATCTCACTCTCTCATCTCTGATGGGCTGTGAGGTGTCTGTCAGCCTAGAGCAGCAGGACGGGCCCAGACATTGCTGTCTGAGAATATGGAGAAGTGTTTTTGTACAGAGATTCGAGGTGCACTGCGCTTCACTGGGCCAATGCAAGTATGCACGAGATTGTGGCTGAGAGTCTAACCAGAAGAGAAGCAGTCAATTAATACACATGTAAAATATATTAACATTCATGTCCCTTGTTAGAGAAAAACATCTCTAGTAAGAGTCATAAGGATGTTCGCTGGGGAAACTGAGTTTTATTGAGAGAATTCGAAATCCACAATAACAATTTAGAATTGTTCCACATTTGTCATTAGCACATCCCAAAGGAGGAGGAGGAAGGTGGTCTCTTGTGATGGCACTTACCGGCTTTCATGGAGGATCACTCCACAGGCTGCAATGGAGAACTTAGCCTGACTGCTCCACAGCTCCTACCATATGTCTGGTAATCTTGGTCCCCAAATGTTTGGAGCATGAACCCTGATTAGTTGAGCGATCAAAAAGAAATTAACTAGTTTACCCAGCTGTTTAACTGAATTATCCATTGGGATGATCAGGTGCACGTTAATAATGTCAAGGCTCCCTCGATGCTTTCTAATAAGGATATTTTTAGAAATTAATTCAGTGCAGTGTGGAGGGGAACACGTTTGTAGGCTCAGCTGCCAAGATCTATTGGATGAGTTGGAGCTCTTTCATTTGATAATGCAAATTTACAACTGTGAATAGCAAATTTATGACAGTAATATTTCTCAGTGGATATGTATCTCATATAACTCACATGAGAGATAAAACCAAAGTCCCGTCTGTATTTCAATACAAAAAAACACTTTACAGTATATCATGTGAAGAACTTTGAGTTATCTCAATGACGTGATCAGCTGGCATATCAAATGCAAGGATTATTATTATTATGATTACTACTACTTTCAAGTTACACAAAGATACAAGTTGGTGGTTAGATGGAGTCCTGTAGCTCAATGGCAAAGCACTCACCTCACAAATGAGAGACCTGGGTTTGATTCCCGGCAGGTCGAAATATTGCGCAATTTTCTTCACTCCACTTACCTCTGTTTACTTAGCAGTAAATAGTAATCTGGTTGTTAGTTGATTGGCATCGCTGTCCTAGTGGTAATAATTGCTTTAAAAAAATCGAAATCAAAATAATAATAAATTTTTTCACTTCAATCCATGAATATTTGTAGGACACTGCTGTGCACAATTTGCTGCCATGGCTTTTGCCTAAAAATATTGGGTCAATTCAATTCACAGTGTATTCTGTGAATTGCTTTGAGACATCTTGAGGAGATATTTAGGCGCTACATCAAATACAAGGATTATTATTATGATTATGATGGTCAAATTTAGGATAGATTAATTTCATTTCACAGATGTGGAATCTGGGATGGCGATGGTTACGAGGAAGCAAAGTGGAAGCCGAGATATCGTAACATAATATAATAATAATAATCCTTGCATTTGATATACGTTTTCTCGACATCTCAAAGCGCTTCACAGAATAGACTGTAAAGTGAATTGACCGTATAATTTGTGGGTGAAACAGCTTGGTGCTGCAAAGGGAGAGACAGAGTGTCTAGATTCTGGAAGCACGACTATCTGATTCATGGATGAAGATCTAAAAAGCTGTTCACATTCCCTCTGAGGAAAGTGAGTCTGTTTTTTGATGTGTTAGGGATGTATTTCTTGCCAAAAAAAATCAGGTTCTCAGGAGTATCTAAATCGAGAGAGATTTACACACAAGGTTACACCAACACAATTAACTTTATGTGTACCTGTAATGGGATGGACAATCTCTTCCTTGAAACAGTCGAATGCTTATCCATTTCTGTGTATAATATGAGGCAAATTTCGGCATGAGCCAATGTGTCGGGATGCAAGTTTGGTTTGAGGTGGGGTGGAGAGTGGTAATAGCTGAAGTATAACAGTTTGCCATTGAGTTCTTTCTCTGTCACAATTACCACACCAATAGTTTGGCCAATAGGTGATAGGAATGAGTGAGAAAGAATCTCTGATCTCAATGATCAGTCTGTCTCACCAAGTCGTGTGGACGAGATATACTGTTTGTTCTGTTATCAGTATTGCCCTGACAAATGGGACCGCCACAGATAATGGAATTTTCTAACAGACTCAATCAGGCGTCAACCAGTCTGTAAACAGTCCCAAACCCAGAGAAATGTATGATTGCTTCTGTGCATTTCTTGCAGGGATCGCGTTGACCATTGTGGTCCTGGCTCAGGGAATGTGTGGACTCTCCAAATGTGTCACTCGTTATCTGGTCGCAATGGCTGTTGCTGATTTGTTGGTCATGGTCTTTGATGTCATCCTATATGACGCAATTAATTTACACCTTCCGCACTCACCCACACGCCAAACACCTGTGTGCCGTCTACACCTGGTGGTTTGCTTTGTTATCGTCGAATCCTCTGCCTGGCTGACCGTGGCCTTCACCTTCGACCGCTTCACAGCCATCTGCTGCCCAAAGCTCAAAATCAAGTACTGCACTGAGAAGACAGCGGGTTTGGTGATCTGGACAATCTGTGCAGTTTTATGTGTGGAGAACATCCCTTTGTACTTCATCTACCAACCACAGTTGATAATCAATTGGCAGCCCTGGTACTGCTCTGTCAAGCCCAATGTTTACACCTCTCCAGCCTGGAGAGCCTTTGCCTGGTCGGATGTTATTGCCAATCCACTTCTTCCCTTCATCCCCATCTTCCTCTTCAACACCCTGACCATCAGACACGTGCTGTTGGCCAGCAGGGTGCGTCAGGGTCTGCGAGTGGCTGTAAAGGGGAGGGATGAGGAGATGGAGAGCCGGCGGAAATCCATCATCCTGCTCTTTACCATCTCGGGCAGCTTCGTGTTGCTGTGGCTCACCTACATGGTCACTTTCATGTATGCGATGGTAACAGAGGCCGAGCACCTGCAGTCTGACTACAGCAGCCCTTTCACCATCGCTGAGCATGTGGGTTACATGTTGAAGCATCTGAGCTCCTGCTCCAACACCTTCATCTACGGTGTGACCCAGAACCAATTCAGGCAACGGCTCAAATCCATCATCACTTACCCCATCATTCGCTTACTGGGACACTCACAAAACCCCACTTAGCTGTGCTGCCCTGTTCTGTCTTATCAGAGCAGATAAAGACACACACGCTCACACGCTCACACAAGCCCCCGCGTGTTGTGCAATGGATGTTCAGTCTTCAAGAATTCTCTTCAATCAGCATTTCGAATATCAATTGTGAATGTCATGTCTATGGCTCCTATACTGTAGTTTGTAATATTTGTATCTGTATATTCTGTTACCTCTGTCTGTCTTAATTGAATTCCTCTGAGCTGTAAGTAAATAGTTTGGGTTTCGTTGAACACTCTGATGTGCGTATGTGTGTGAATGATGCCAGAGTGCCATTACCCCACTCTTAATCCATAGACCTGCAATTTTTTCTTTTCAAGTTATTTTCCAAAACCTTTTTGATATCTACTATCCAATGTGCATTAACCCACCTTTCAAGCTGTACAATCCACATCATAGTGACTCTCTGGGTAAAAATGTTCTCATTATCTCCCTCCTGGTTAGTTTGCAAATTTAGGAATGACACCAGAGTCTAAAGTTATGGGAATTTTCAATAGAGGTTCAAAATTATAAAGGGTTTTGATAGAGTAAATAGCCAGAAACAGTGTCCTCTGATGACAGACCCACCCGCCAGCAGAATCAGCCCCAGCAAATTTGAGACATTCTTCCAGAAGTGTGGTGCCCAGAATTGGACACAATACTCCATATAAGACCTATCCAGCAATTTGTAAAGAAGCAACATAACGTCCTTGCTTTTATACACTATGCCTCTATTTATAAAGTCAATGATTTCAAAAGCTTCTTTAACAATTTTGTTAACTTCTCCTATCACTTTTCAAAGATATGAGTATGTGAAGCCCCAGATCTCTCTGTTTCCACAGGAGACAAGATGTTGACTGGAGCCAAAGAATACGGCTTCTGCCTTGCCAACATTCAGATTCAGGAATGTTCCACTCATCCACAGCTTGATATCCATCAAAAAGGCTGACAGAAAAAAGGCTGACAGAAGTTCCGTGCACTGGGTATCACAGATCAAGGAGAAGAATTAGATATGGGGGTCATGCTCATACATGTGAAAGTTGACCCCATGTCTGTGGATAACATCAACGAGGCAGAGCATTATGTTAAGGAAAAGTTGGACAAGGATAAAGACTCGGGTTACACCATACGTGAACTTGCGGCGGCGGTATGNAAAAATATTTGCCAAAATGTTTTATTGGTGATTGTTAAGTAAGACTGGAACCAAAAAATGTCTAATAAATGGTCTGGGATACATGTGCAGTTTTTAGGTTAAACAACAGAATATTATTTAGAATTTGATATTCCATTGTCAACCAAATCACGTCAGATGTAGCTCAAATTCAACGAGAGCACACGAATGTGACCCCTCATACATAAATTAAATGTTTGCCAATTCAAAAACTAATTCCGTGGTGATTTGCAAACAGAAACTGTCTCTTTGTTCCTTCCACACACTCACTGCCCTGGAGGGTCATTTCCTGGTTCTTCTCAGCACGATTCTTCATTCCCTGATGTGCAGTTTGTGACAAGACTTTACTATGAAAAGAGGACGAGTCTTGAAGGAGATGGGATAGCTTTTTGGCTTCAGCAGCAGTCATTTGTACAGTAATAATGTGGAGATCTCTCATTCCTTCAAAGCTGTCTCAATGATCGACAGCTCTGGCAGTGCATCTGGCGCTGTGTTCAAGGAGAGCAACCGTCCTGATCATGAGAACAATCTTTTAATACTTTTGTTGATTAGACTCGGCCTATGTTCTCTAGAATACAGAATTAGAGGTGATCTGCTGCCCAAAGCTCAAAACTAATTACTGCACCGAGAGGACAGCGGGTTTGGTGATCTGGACAATCTGTGCAATTTTATGTATAAAGAACATCCCTTTGTATTTCATTTACCCACAATCAATGTTACTGCTCCGTCAAGCCCAATTTTTACACCTCTTCCAACTGGAGGGTCTTCGCCTGGTCGGATTTTATTGCAAACTCTAAGTAAATAGTTTGGATTTTGTGGAAAAGGCTGATATATGCAAGTGTGTGAATGATGCCAGAGTGCCACTAAACCAATCTCACTCCATTTTCTTTTCAATTCATTTTCCTATACCTTTTTGGTATCTACTATCCAATCTGCTTCCACCAACCTTTCCAAGCTATACATTCCACATCATAATTACCCTCTGGGCAAAAAATGTTCTCCTTATCTCCCTTCTGGT
>NW_024704771.1:2819640-2845622 GCF_018977255.1 Callorhinchus milii
AGCTAACCCATGACTCCCTAGCCTTGATGGTTTTCGGCTTATGACATGAAATGAGCAGGACAATAACTCTAGACCCTTGATCTTGAGACTATGTCCCCCAGTTTTAGATTTTCCAACCAGGGAAACAGTCTCACAACATCTACCTTGTCAAGAACCTTCAGAATCGTATAGGTTTCTAGAAGATCACCTCTAATTCTTCGGTATCTGGAGAACATAGGCCGAGTGGAGTGAAAGATCTTTGCAAACAACCCAACATTATTATGGACAAATGACTGTTGCTGAAGCCAAAAAGCTATCTCGTCTCCTTCAAGACTGGTCCTCTATTCATAGTAAGGTCTCGTCACAAACTGCACATCAGGGAATGAAGAATTGTGCTGAGAAGAACCAGGAAATGACCCTCCAGGGCAGTGAGTGTGTGGAAGAACAAAGAGACAGTTTCTGTTGGCAAATCATGACGGAATTAGTTATTGAATTGGCTAACATTTAATTTGGGTATGAGGGGTCACATTCGTGTGCTCTCGTTGAATTTGAACTACATCTGACGTGATATGCTTGACAATGGAATATCAAATTCTAAATAATATTCTGTTGTTTCACCTAAAAACCGCACATGTATCCCAGACCATTTATAAGACTCTTTTGGTTCCAGTCTTACTTAACAATCACCAATAAAACATTTTGGCAAATATTTTTTCATACCCCCCCACCAGTTCACTTATGGTGTAACCCGAGTCTTTATCCTTTTCCAACTTTTCCTGAACGACATGCTCTGCCTTGCTGATGTTATCCACAGACATGAGGTCAACTTTCACATGTATGTGCATGACGCCCATATCTAATTGTTCTCCTCGATCTGCGACACCAAGTGCACTGAACTTCTGTCAGCCTTTTTTCTGTCATCCTTTTTGATGGACATCAAGGTGTGGATGAGTGGAAATTTCCTGAATCTGAATGTTGGCAAGGCAGAAGCCGTATTCTGTCAACATCTTGTCTCCTGTGGAAACAGAGAGATCTGGGGGTTCACATACTCATATCTTGAAATTGATAGGATAAGTTTACAAAGTTGTTAAAAGAAACTTTTGAAATCATTGGCTTTATAAATAGAGGCAGAGTGTATAAAAGCAAGGACGTTATGTTGCCTCTTTACAAATTGCTGGTTAGGTCTTATAGGGAGTATTGTGTCCAATTCTGCGCATCACACTTCCGGAAGAATGTCTCAAATTTGCTGGGGCAGATTCTGCTGGCGGGCGGGTCTGTCATCAGAAGACACAGTTTCTGGCTATTTACTCTATCAAAACCCTTTATAATTTTGAACACCTCTATTGAAAATTCCCTTAACTTTCTCTGCTCCGAGGAGAACAATCTCAGACTCTCCAGTACTCTACTCAATTGAATTCCTTCATCCCTGGTATCATTCTGGTAAATCTCTGCACTCTCACCAAGACTGTGGCATCATTCCTAAATTTGCAAACTAACCAGAAGGGAGATAAGGAGAACATTTTTTACCCAGAGAGTTATTATGATGTGGAATATATAGCTTGAACGGTTGGTGGAAGCAGATTGTACAGTAAATAATAAAAGGTATTAGAAAATGACTTGAAAAGAAAAAAATTGCAGGTCTATGGATTAAGAGTGGGGTAGTGGCACTCTGGCATCATTCACACACATACGCACATCAGCGTATTCAAGGAAACCCAAACTATTTACTTACAGCTCAGAGGAATTGAATTAAGACAGACAGAGGTAACAGAATATACAGATACAAATATTATAAACTACAGTATAGGAGCCATAGACATGACATTCACAATTGATATTCAAAATGCTGATTGAAGAGAATTCTTGAAGACTGAACATCCATTGCACAACACGCGGGGGCTTGTGTGAGGGTGTGAGTGTGTGTGTCTTTATCTGTGCTGATAAGACAGAACAGGGCAGCGCAGCTAAGTGGGGTTTTGTGAGTGTCCCAGTAAGCGAGTGATGGGGTAAGTGACGATGGATTTGAGCTGTTGCCTGAATTGGTTCTGGGTCACACCGTAGATGAAGGTGTTGGAGCAGGAGCTCAGACGCTGCAGCATGTAACCCACATGCTCAGCGATGGTGAAAGGGCTGCTGTAGTCAGACTGCAGTTGCTCAGCCTCTGTTACCACTGTATGAATGAAAGGGACCATGTAGGTGAGCAACAGCAACACAAAGCTGCCCGAGATGGTAAAGAGAAGATAATGGATTTACTCCGACTCTCCATCTCCTTGACCTTCCCCATCACAGCCCCTCGCAGACTGTGCCGCACCCTGCTGGCCACCAGTATGTGTCTGATGGTCAGAGTGTTGAAGAGGAGGATGATGATGAAGGGAAATAGTAGGTTTGCAATAACTTCGACCAGTCGAAGACCCTCCACGCTGGAGAGGTGTAAAAATTGGGCTTCACGGAGCAGTACCAGGGCTGCCCATTGATTACCAATCGTGGTTATTAAATGAAATACAAAGGGATGGAGGGATTTGAAGACAAGGGTGAGGATCTTGAAATCGATCCAACTCTGGAATAGGCAGCCAGTGCAGTCTGGCGAGGACTGGGGTAATCGGGGTGTGGAATTGTGTGTGGGTGAGATTTCCGGCAGCAGAGTTTTAAATAATTTGGATTTTTTGGATGGAAGTGTGGGGGAGGCCGGCGAGCAGGGCATTTGCATAGTCCAGCCAGGAGGTGACAAAGTCATGGAACAAGGGCTTTCGGAGATAGGTATTGGCAGAAATGGGCGATGCATCGGTGGCGGAAGAAGGTGGTGCTGGAGAGGAACTAGATGTGGGGGAAGAAGGATAATTGGGTCGAACCTGACGTCTCGGTTGCGTATGGGTTGAAAGAGTATTAGGGAGAGGTTGGGAAGGTGGAGGAGGTGAGAACTGTGGGATTTGGGACGTTGATGGGGTATGGCTTCCATCTTGTCAATGTTTAGCTGAAGGAAATTTGCGCTCATCCAGCCCCTGAGATCTGACCGGTAGGCTGACAGAACATCAGGGAACTGGGGGTCGCAACGAGGATAGAAAAATAGAGTTGGGTGCCGTCCGCATACATGTGGAAAAATATCCCATGTCTGCGGATGATATCCCCAAGAGGGAGCATGTAGATCCGAAAGAGGATGGGGCCAAGGATGGATTCTTGGTGTTCCCCACAGGTAGCGGGAAGAGAAGCCATTTATGCAGATGTACTGCTGGCGGCTTGTGAGGTAGGACTTGAACCATGTGAGAGTGGTCCCACTGAATTGGATGATGGAAGAAAGATGGTGGAGGAGGATGGTGTGATCAACTGTTGAACGCGGTGGAGAGTTCCAGGAGGACAAGGAGGCAGAGGGAGCCCTGGTCACAAATAGAGAGGACTTTTGCAAGGCAGAGCAGGTTTGTAATGGAATGGAAGTAAATAATAAAAAGGTATTAGAAAATGACTTGAAAAGAAAAAAATTGCAGGTCTATGGATTAAGAGTGGGGTAGTGGCACTCTGGCATCATTCACACACATACGCACATCAGTGTATTCAAGGAAACCCAAACTATTTACTTACAGCTCAGAGGAATTGAATTAAGACAGACAGAGGTAACAGAATATACAGATACAAATATTATAAACTACAGTATAGGAGCCATAGACATGACATTCACAATTGATATTCAAAATGCTGATTGAAGAGAATTCTTGAAGACTGAACATCCATTGCACAACACGCGGGGGCTTGTGTGAGGGTGTGAGTGTGTGTGTCTTTATCTGTGCTGATAAGCCAGAACAGGGCAGCGCAGCTAAGTGGGGTTTTGTGAGTGTCCCAGTAAGCGAGTGATGGGGTAAGTGACGATGGATTTGAGCTGTTGCCTGAATTGGTTCTGGGTCACACTGTAGATGAAGGTGTTGGAGCAGGAGTTCAGACGCTGCAGCATGTAACCCACATGCTCAGCGATGGTGAAAGGGCTGCTGTAGTCAGACTGCAGGTACTCGGCCTCTGTTACCATCGCATACATGAAGGTGACCATGTAGGTGAGCAACAGCAACACAAAGCTGCCCGAGATGGTAAAGAGCAGGATGATGGATTTCCGCCGGCTCTCCATCTCCTCATCGCGCCCCTTTGCAGCCCCTCGCAGACCCTGACGGACCTTGCAGGCCAACAGCACATGCCTGATGGTCAGGGTGTTGAAAGGGAGGATGAGGATGAAGGGAAGAATTGGGTTTGCAATTACATCCAACCAGGCAAAGACAGTCCAGGCTGGAGAGGTGTAAAAATTGGGCTTGACGGAGCAGTACCAGGGCTGTCCATTGATTACAAACCGTGGTTGGTAGATGAAATATATGGGGATGTTCTCCACACATAAAACTGCACAGATTGTCCAGATCACCAAACCCGCTGTCCTCTCGTTGCAGTGCTTGATTTTGAGCTGTGGGCAGCAGATGGCTGTGAAACGGTCGAAGGTGAAGGCCACGGTCAGCCAGACAGAGGATTCGATGATAACAAAGCAAAGCACCAGGTGTACACGGCACACAGGTGTTTGCTGTGTGGGTGAGTGTAGAAGGTGTCCATTAATTGTTTCGTACAGGATGACATCAAAGAACATAACCAGCAAATCAGCAACAGCCATTGCGACCAGATAGCGAGTGACGCATTTGGAGAGTCCACACTTTCCCTGAGCCAGGACCACAATGGTCAACGCGATCCCTGCAGGAAATGCATAGAAACAATCATACGTTCCTCTGGGTTTGGGACTGTTTACAGAACTGGCTGAAGCCTGATCGAGCCTGTTAGTGGACACGTGGAATAAATTCCAACTTCTGTGGTGGTCCCATTTGTCAGGGCAATGCTGATAACGGAACAAACAGTATATCTCGTCCACACGACTTGGTGAGACAGACTGATCATTCAGATCAGAGATTCTTTCTCACTCATTTCTATCAACTAAAGGCCAATCTATTTGTGTGGTAAGTGTGACAGAGGAAGAATTCAATGGCAAACTGTTACACTTCAGCTATTACCACTCTCCACCCCACCTCAAACCAAACTTGCATCCCGAAACATTGTCTTATGCCGAAATTTGCCTCATATTATACATAGAAATGGCTAAGGATTCGACTGTTTCTCGTGTCCTCCCCATAATAGAACCTGATAGCATTTTCCCAGAGAGAGATGCCTGACAAATCACAAAACAGGCTCACTTTCCTACGAGGGAATGCGAATAGCTTTTCAGAATCAAATTGAGCACAGCAGTGTCCCACAAACATTGAAGTGGATTCAAGTGACCAATGTATTATTTTTTTGATTTAGATTTTTTGAAAGCAATTATTACCCCTAGAACAGCGATGTGCCAGTCAATTTACAACCAGATTCCTATTCACTGCTAAGTAAACAGAGGTGTGTGAAGTAAAGAAAATTGATCAATGTTTCGACCTGCCGGGAATCAAATCCAGGTCTCTCGTTTGCGAGATGAGTCCTTTGCCATTGAGCTACAGATGAGTCCTTTGCCATTGAGCTACACCTAACCATGAACCTGCATCTTTGTGTATCTTGAAAGTAGTAGTAGTAGAAATAATAATAATAAGTTCTTCACATAATATACTGTAAAGTGGTTTGAGTGCATGTTTTGTGTGTCCACGTTTGTTGCACAGCAATGTCCCACAAAGAGTCATGGATTGAGTGACCAATTTTATTTGGTGGATTTGTAGACCAAGACACCTGATCATACAGACGGGACCTTAGTTTCAGCTCTCATCTGATGGACAAAACCTCCAACAATCTCACTCCCAGCACTGCCTGCAATGGATTTCCATCTCCCACTATGTGTTTCCGAATGCGACTTTGGGCTGAAACCTATAACACTCTGAATCAAAGGTAAGAGTGTTACCACAGCAGCCGACTGACATAGATTGTTACTGGTTTACTTTCTCAATGGCAGAAAGCATATTTGACAAAATATACAAACATATTTTAATTATTTAGTCTACATATGGTCTCAGAAATATTTCTGTCATAAATTTGCCATTCTTAGCTGTAAATATGCATTATTAAATGAAAGAGTTCCAAATCATCCAATCGATCTTGGCAGCTGATCCTATAACCGTGTTCTCCTCCACACTGCACCTAATTAATTACTAAAAGTATCCTTATTAGAAAGCGTGGAGGTGAGCCTTGACATTATTTACGTGCACCTGATCATCCCAATGGATAATTTAGTTAAACAGCTGGTTAAACTACTTGATTTCTTTTTGACCGCTCAACTAATCAGGGTTCATGCTCCAGACATCCGGGGACCGAGATTACCAGACATTTGTTAGGAGCTGTGGAGCTGTCAGGCTAAGTCGTCCATTGCAACAATCGCAGTGACTCTCCAGGAAAGCCGTTGAGTGCCATCACAGGAAGCCAACTCCCTTCTCCTCATCTGTCACCAGCTGCCTCCCAGCTTAGGCTCCTGCACTCAGCCTTTGGGATGTGCTACGACAAATGCGGAACAAGTCTAAATTGTTATTGTGCATTTCGAATTCTCATTAAAACTCAGGTTCCCCAGCGAACATCCTTATGGCTCTTAATAGAGATGTCTTTCCTCTAACAAGGGACATGAATGTTAAGTATTTTACATGTGTATTAATTGACTGCTGCTCTCCTGGTTAGACTCTCAGCCACAATCTCGTGCATACTTGCATTGGCCCAGCGAAGCGCAGTGCACCTCGAATCTCTGGACAAAAACACTTCTCCCCATTCTCAGTCAGCAATGTCTGGGCCCGTCCTGTTGCTCTAGGCTGACAGACACCTCACAGCCCATCAGAGATGAGAGAGTGAGATTGCATGAACATTAAATCATATTCACTAACTTGCACAAGCACCTGGTGGCAGCCACATTCACACCATCTTCTAATCTTTCAAGATATAAAATTAAACTCTTCAGATAGGAGATTATTTGGAAAATAACTTGTTCATGTCCCAAATATAAATATTTGCTGTTTAATTCACACACTAATTTACTCTTACGTTTGCCAACTCAGTCGGCCTCTATCGCTTACATATTCATTGTCCGTTCAACATAAAGCGTGTTAAGGTTTCAGTTTATCTGTTGCCTTCAGCATCATAAATAAAAAATATAATATTCTAAGGGTTAACTGTAATCACGGCTGAAGATTTCTAGATAGTGGCATCTATCGCATCGGGCTCTCTTTCACAAACCTTTGTCTTACCTCTTCCCTATTTGCTTTTAAATTCCATCTTGTACTTCAAAATCCAACCGCGAACCCTGCAACCTCACAAACTACAGTTCCATTTCCAACCTGCCTCCCACTGACAAAGCTCTGGAAGGCGTTGTTGCTGGCCAGCTTTGCTCACATCTCTCCCGCCACTTCCAGCCCACCAGTCGTCCACTCTGGCACAGAGACTATGCTTTTCAAAGCAGACACTTATTTATCTTTGATTGAGCAGCCCTATGTCTGCCTCCACGGCCTCATGGACCTCTCTATTCCGATCGACATAGCTAATGATGCCATCCTGTATCTTAGTAGTTAGAGAACCTGCCTCGCAAACGAGAGGACGTGTGTTCGATTCCCGAGTTGGGTGAAACATTGGGAAGTTTCCTTACTCCACATATCTGTTCACAAAGCTAAAAAAATGAACCTGGTTGTTGGTCGATTGGCAGACCATTTTTCTGGGGTTAATAATCCCGTCAATAAATACATAAACTTATTTGGTAACTCAAACGATGACGGGTTGTGGGACACTGCTGTGCCTGCTTCCCCACAAAACATACACACACTTCACTTCACAATATATTATGTGGAGCACTTTGAGACGTCTCAATGAAATGACACGGCGTTGTCATCAATGCAAGGATTATTTCTTATCCTCCTCCAGCTTCTGCGCCCTTATTAACTTTTGTGGGACCAGGACCTCTTTCCTCCACATCCGCCACATTGCTCTCCTCTGACTGTACCTCATCCGCAATGCAGCCGAAAGCCTCTTTGACATGTTCGTCAAATTAAATATTGATTAAACAAATGCCCTGCTCGTCGGGCTCTGCAACTTTACTATCCCAACATCCATTTAATCCAGAATACCATAACACAAACTGAGACCTACACTTATCACCATTTTCCACCCATAACAGTTAATGCCAGGCTCCAATGTCTCCCTATCACTTTCAAGATCCTCACAACCTTCTACTATTTTCTTTATGTCCTGCATCTCCATACATTTCTGACTTCCATACTCCTTAACCCAACACCCGTTTCCACTGCTCGACTGGCACTGGTCTCCTGATTGTAGCTCGGGCTCAACATTCCACCATCCATGGTTGTCCTTTCAACCCCTAAACACACAGGTCTTTCTCTTCGACTATTCATTCGGTTACCTCGTGCCTCCATGGAAAATATCCCCAAAAGACACCGGCAGAATGCACCAGCACAGTCAAGTGCTATGGAAACCTACCCTGCATGAGCTGTGCTGTATGAATGAAATCCTTTTTTTTATTCAACTGTTTGATTACGCTTTTTTGCTTCCCTTCCCTGAATTGGTTCCATCATATCTCTAACCAATCTAAAGAGTTTGGGATGTTTTCTAACTCTTAACGGTACTAAACAACTAAATTGTTATTTCAGTTTTTGTAGCCTCTCCTTGCAATATGGGATCCCAAAATGTAGCTATCACTCTAACTTAAAATTTCCGATACCCTTCCTTATTTGAGATTTTCTTCCTGTTTTCAGGAGAACAGAATTATGTAGTGTGATTTATTACGTGATTGTACCTGGAGCTGTTCGGGTTAGACTGTCTCCAATTGTCTCTGAGGTCCCTCATAGCCATCCTCTAACACTGGGGATCAGGCTGGTTGCTCTCCTCCAGTAAAGAGATATCACTGTCAGGTGCACAGACACAGCTGTGAGACATGGCTTTGCCCGAGTGAGAGTTACTTGCAATGACTTACCAGGAAAACCAATGAGTCCCAACAGAGGATAAAACACCTTTGTTATTTCTGTCAATCCCACCATTCTCAAGCAGTGCTGGCTGGCAACCTCCCTAATGCTGAAGGTTGAAAATGACTTCTCATCACTTCAGAGCTTCCCCTCTTTTGTAGCTGCAAACGAGGTCCACAGGGACACATCTTGAAGAAGCAGGAAGTCACCTCTTTATCCGAACAGACGTATGGAAGCAAATACGTTCATGCCGTTCCCCACCTAATGCATTTTTTAAAAATGCGAACAGATCAATGAATAGAGTAATTAAAGAGCTCGGCTCAATCCCAAGATCTGTTGAGTTCAGGTACATAGCATTTCGTCTCAAACGGTACATGGTTAGTTGCTTGGAGTACTTCGAAGTGATCTACTGAGGTACCAGATTATGGAGTGGGAAATCAGTGTAAAAAGTGTTCAATACAATCAGGAATGTTTTCCTGCTCCTCGTGGCTCCCATGTGTGGATGTGTGTGGATGTGTTTGTGTGTGTATTCATGTGTTTGTGAGTGTGTATTTGTGTGTGTTTGTGTGTGTTTGTTTGCACATTTTTATATCGTGAGATGAGGTCAAGTCAGTTCTGTATTGGTGGGCCAGCAGACCGCATTATCAGATGGATGGGCCCACACCACAGTATGTTAGTCAGGTGGAGAAACTAACACCATTAATTAGACATTTCTTGTTTCTGTTCCTGCTTAGCAAACAGCAGCAATACATCGCAGCAAATATTTTTTCCTCCCTTCCCCACCCGATCACTTGTATGGTACCCCAATGCTCCGTTTTTGCTCCCGCCCCCCCCGCCCACTTCTTTTCCTTATCTACATGCTCTGTCTCAGTGATGTGATCTGAAGACATGAGGTCAACTTCAACATGTATGTGCTTGACACCCACATCTACTTCTCCACCTCCATCTGGGAATCCCATTCAACTGATGGTCTGTCAGACCGTCTGACAGATATCAAGGCCTGGATGAGTGCAGCTGAATGTCGGCTCGACGTAAGCCATAGTCTTTGGATCCTGTCTCTGTGGAAACAGAGTGACCTGGGTGTTCACATACTCAAATCTTTGGAGGTCATTGGATAAGTTGACAAAGCTGTTATAGAAGCATTTGAAAACCTTGGCTATAGAAATAGAGGCACAGTGTATAAGAGCAAGGAAGGTCATTGGATAAGTTGACAAAGCTGGATATTAGATATCAAAATGGAATTGGATAAAAACTTGAAAAGGTAAAAATTGCAGTGCAATGGGATGAGAGAGCGGCATTGGGACACTTTGATTCACTGTTTCAAAAAGAATGCATATGCATGATGTGCCGAATGACATTCTTCTGTACTGTAAGACTCAATGAAAGTGCCAAACAAGTCTAAACTGTTTTTGTAACCTCCCCTCGGAACTCAGGTGCTCAAAACCAGCTATCAATTTAATTGTCTTTACCTATTTCTTTCCCAATATAGAGAAGTGTTACTGCAGCAAGGAATCCAATAGTTTATAGTGTCTTTTATTGTATGATTGTATCTGTTGTCAGTCCAATAAGACTGTTGCCCATGTTGTCCGACATCCATAATTATAAGACAATAAGATGTTTCATTCAGCCCCTGGAGCCCACTGCTCCATTTAATAAGATGATGGCTGATCTTCTAACCTAATTCCATTGACCCAAACTATCCCCATATCCCTTAATCCCTCTCTCCTTTAGACATCTATCAACCTCAGCCTTGAATACGTTCAAGGATTGAGAATCCACAGCCTTCTGGGGTAGAGAATTACACAAATTCACTGCCATCTGAGAAGAAATGTTTTGTCATCTCAGTTTGAAAATGCTGACCCTTGATCTTGAGACTATGTCCCCCAGTTTTAGATTTTCCAACCAGCGGAAACAGTCTCACAACATCTACCTTGTCAAGAACCTTCAGAATCGTATAGGTTTCTAGAAAATCACCTCTAATTCTTCGATATCTGGAGAACATAGGCCGAGTGGAGTGAAAGATCTTTGCAAACAACCCAACATTATTATGGACAAATGACTGTTGCTGAAGCCAAAAAGCTATCTCGTCTCCTTCAAGACTGGTCCTCTATTCATAGTAAGGTCTCGTCACAAACTGCACATCAGGGAATGAAGAATTGTGCTGAGAAGAACCAGGAAATGACCCTCCAGGGCAGTGAGTGTGTGGAAGAACAAAGAGACAGTTTCTGTTGGCAAATCATGACGGAATTAGTTATTGAATTGGCTAACATTTAATTTGGGTATGAGGGGTCACATTCGTGTGCTCTCGTTGAATTTGAACTACATCTGACGTGATATGCTTGACAATGGAATATCAAATTCTAAATAATATTCTGTTGTTTCACCTAAAAACCGCACATGTATCCCAGACCATTTATAAGACTCTTTTGGTTCCAGTCTTACTTAACAATCACCAATAAAACATTTTGGCAAATATTTTTTCATACCGCCCCCACCAGTTCACTTATGGTGTAACCCGAGTCTTTATCCTTTTCCAACTTTTCCTGAACGACATGCTCTGCCTTGCTGATGTTATCCACAGACATGAGGTCAACTTTCACATGTATGTGCATGACGCCCATATCTAATTGTTCTCCTCGATCTGCGACACCAAGTGCACTGAACTTCTGTCAGCCTTTTTTCTGTCATCCTTTTTGATGGACATCAAGGTGTGGATGAGTGGAAATTTCCTGAATCTGAATGTTGGCAAGGCAGAAGCCGTATTCTGTCAACATCTTGTCTCCTGTGGAAACAGAGAGATCTGGGGGTTCACATACTCATATCTTGAAATTGATAGGATAAGTTTACAAAGTTGTTAAAGAAACTTTTGAAATCATTGGCTTTATAAATAGAGGCAGAGTGTATAAAAGCAAGGACGTTATGTTGCCTCTTTACAAATTGCTGGTTAGGTCTTATAGGGAGTATTGTGTCCAATTCTGCGCATCACACTTCCGGAAGAATGTCTCAAATTTGCTGGGGCAGATTCTGCTGGCGGGCGGGTCTGTCATCAGAAGACACAGTTTCTGGCTATTTACTCTATCAAAACCCTTTATAATTTTGAACACCTCTATTGAAAATTCCCTTAACTTTCTCTGCTCCGAGGAGAACAATCTCAGACTCTCCAGTACTCTACTCAATTGAATTCCTTCATCCCTGGTATCATTCTGGTAAATCTCTGCACTCTCACCAAGACTGTGGCATCATTCCTAAATTTGCAAACTAACCAGAAGGGAGATAAGGAGAACATTTTTTACCCAGAGAGTTATTATGATGTGGAATATATAGCTTGAACGGTTGGTGGAAGCAGATTGTACAGTAAATAATAAAAAGGTATTAGAAAATGACTTGAAAAGAAAAAAATTGCAGGTCTATGGATTAAGAGTGGGGTAGTGGCACTCTGGCATCATTCACACACATACGCACATCAGCGTATTCAAGGAAACCCAAACTATTTACTTACAGCTCAGAGGAATTGAATTAAGACAGACAGAGGTAACAGAATATACAGATACAAATATTATAAACTACAGTATAGGAGCCATAGACATGACATTCACAATTGATATTCAAAATGCTGATTGAAGAGAATTCTTGAAGACTGAACATCCATTGCACAACACGCGGGGGCTTGTGTGAGGGTGTGAGTGTGTGTGTCTTTATCTGTGCTGATAAGACAGAACAGGGCAGCGCAGCTAAGTGGGGTTTTGTGAGTGTCCCAGTAAGCGAGTGATGGGGTAAGTGACGATGGATTTGAGCTGTTGGCTGAATTGGTTCTGGGTCACACCGTAGATGAAGGTGTTGGAGCAGGAGCTCAGACGCTGCAGCATGTAACCCACATGCTCAGCGATGGTGAAAGGGCTGCTGTAGTCAGACTGCAGTTGCTCAGCCTCTGTTACCACTGTATGAATGAAAGGGACCATGTAGGTGAGCAACAGCAACACAAAGCTGCCCGAGATGGTAAAGAGAACATAATGGATTTCCTCCGACACTCCATCTGCTCGACCCTCCCCATCACAGCCCCTCGCAGACTGTGCCGCACCCTGCTGGCCACCAGCACGTGTCTGATGGTCATAGTGTTGAAGAGGAGGATGAGTATGAAGGGAAATAGTAGGTTTGCAATAACATCGACCAGTCGAAGACTTTGCTGGCTGGAGAGGTGTAAAAATTGGGCTTCACGGAGCAGTAACAGCGCTGCCCATTGATTACCAACCGTGGTTATTAGATGAAATACAAAGGGAT
Organism: Callorhinchus milii; assembly: GCF_018977255.1. Lineage (NCBI taxonomy): Eukaryota > Metazoa > Chordata > Chondrichthyes > Chimaeriformes > Callorhinchidae > Callorhinchus > Callorhinchus milii. The sequence goes on from NW_024704771.1 coordinate 2,832,834, forward strand.
GGAGGGATTTGAGGTCAAGGGTGAGGATCGTGAAATCGATCATCTCTGGAATAGGCAGCCAGTGCAGTCTGGTGAGGACAGGAGTAATCGGGGAACAAAATTTTGTGAGGGTGAGATTTCGGGCAGCAGAGTTTTAAACAATTTGGATTTTTTGGATGGAAGCGTGGGGTAGGCGGGCGAGGTGATCATTTGCATAGTCCAGCCAGGAGGTGACAAAGGCATGGAACAAGGTTTAAGGGACTTTCGGAGAGAGGTATTGGCAGAGATGGGCGATGCATCGGCGTTGGAAGAAGGTGGTGCTGGAGAGGAACTGGATGTGGGGGAAGAAGGATAATTGGGTCGAACCTGACGTCTAGGTTGAAAAATTTTTAGGCAGATGTCGGGAAGTTGGAGGAGGTGAGAACTGTGTGATTTGGGACGTTGATGGGGTATGGCTTCCATCTTGTCAATGTTTAGCTGAAGAAAATTTGCGCTCATCCAGCCCATGAGATCTGACAGGCAGCTGACAGAACATCAGGGAACTGGGGGTCGCAAAGAGGATGGAAAAATAGAGTTGGGTGCCGTCCGCATACATGTGGAAAAATATCCCATGTCTGCGGATGATATCCCCAAGAGGGAGCATGTAGATCCGAAAGAGGATGGGGCCAAGGATGGATCCTTGGTGTTCCCCACAGGTAGCGGGAAGAGAAGCCATTTGTGCAGATGTACTGCTGGCGGCTTGTGAGGTAGGACTTGAACCATGTGAGAGTGGTCCCACTGAATTGGATGATGGAAGAAAGATGGTGGAGGTGGATGGCGTGATCAACTGTTGAACGCGGTGGAGAGGTCCAGGAGGACAAGGAGGCAGAGGAAGCCCAGATCACAAACAGAGAGGATGTCATTTATGACTTTCACAAGTGCAGTCTCTGTAACGTGGGCAGGGCGGATACCGGTCTGGAGGGTTTCGAAGAGGGAGGAGTGATGTGCGCGAAATTGATGGGCAACAACGCTTTCTAGGACTAATGCAAGGAAGAGCAGGTTTGTAATGGGGAGGTAGGGACCTATGGAAGGTGTTTTGAGTAGGGGGATGATGACAGGAGTTTTGAGGGAGGCAGGGACTGATCCGGAGGAGAGCGACTGGTTGATGATATCAGCCAGTAATGGGCAGAGGAGGGGGAGCTGGGTGACCAGCAAATTGGTGGGGAAGGGCTCGAGGCAGCAGGTGGTGGGTTTCATGTGCGGAGGAAGGAATATAGGATGGCGGTGGTGGTAGGAGGCGATGATGGGGAGGCTGAGGGGGACAGAGAGGGTGTGGTGGTATGTGACAAAAGGAAGGTGGATGAGACTGCCTGGCGGATGTTGTAAATTTTAGATGAAAAGAAGTCCATGACGTCTTCGCGCTTGGCATTTGATAAAGAGATTGAGGAGGCCTGAGGGGAGCAGGGAGGAGGCAGTGTGTGGTGGAAAAAAGGAATTTTGGTTTTTGTTTAGCCTCCAAGATGATGTTGGAGTAGAAGGCAGTTTTTGCGCGTGTCAAAGAACGGCGATAGATGTGGAGATGCTTGTGATACTCGACCACGAGTACATGTCTGAGAGTCAGGGTGCTGAAGAGGAGGATGAGGATGAGGTGGAGTCCTGTAGCTCAGTGGTTAGAGCACTCGCTTTGCAAGTGAGAGACCTGCGTTCAATTCCAGATCACCAAACCCGCTGATCTCTCGGTGCAGTACTTAGTTTTGAGCTTTGGGCAGCAGATCGCCTCTAATTCTGTATTCTAGAGAACATAGGCCGAGTCTAATCAACAAAAGTAATAAAGATTGTTCTCATGATCAGGATGGTTGCTCTCCTTGAACACAGCGCCAGATGCACTGCCAGAGCTGTCGATCAGTGAGACACAGTTTTGAAGGAATGAGAGATCTCCACATTATTACTGAACAAATGACTGTTGCTGAAGCCAAAAAGCTATCCCATCTCCTTCAAGACTGGTCCTCTTTTCAGAGTAAGGTCTTGTCACAAACTGCACATCAGGGAATGAAGAATCGTGCTGAGAAGAACCAGGAAATGACCCTCCAGGGCAGTGAGTGTGTGGAAGGAACAAAGAGACAGTTTCTGTTTGCAAATCACCACGGAATTAGTTATTGAATTGGCAAACATTTAATTTATGTATGAGGGGTCACATTCGTGTGCTCTCGTTGAATTTGAACTACATCTGACGTGATTTGCTTGACAATGGAATATCAAATTCTAAATAATATTCTGTTGTTTAACCTAAAAACCGCACATGTATCCCAGACCATTTATTAGACATTTTTTGGTTCCAGTCTTACTTAACAATCACCAATAAAACATTTTGGCAAATATTTTTTCATACCGCCCCCACCACTTCACTCCTTGTCCAAATTTTCCTAAACTGCATGCTCTGCCTCGTTGATGGTATCCAAAGACATGGGGTCAACTTTCACATGTATGAGCATGACCCCCATATCTAATTCTTCTCCTTGATCTGCGACACCCAGTGCACTGAACTTCTGTCAGCCTTTTTTCTGTCAGCCTTTTTGATGGATATCAAGTTGTGGATGAGTGAAACATTCCTGAATCTGAATGTTGGCAAGGCAGAAGCCATATTCTTTGGCTCCAGTCAACATCTTGTCTCCTGTGGAAGCAGAGAGATCTGGGGCTTCACTTACTCACATCTTTGAAAGTGATAGGATAAGTTTACAAAGTTGTTGAAGAAATCATTGGCTTTATAAATAGAGGCATCGTGTATAAAAGCAAGGACGTTATGTTGCCTCTTTACAAATTGCTGGTTAGGCCTTATACGGAGCATTGTGTCCAATTCTGGGCACCACACTTCAGGAAGAATGTCTCAAACTTGCTGGGACTGATTCTGCTGGCGGGTGGGTCTGTCATCAGAGGACACAATTTCTCCCTATTTACTCTGTCAAAACCCTTTATAATTTTGAACACCTCTATTGAATATTCCCATAACTTTCTCTGCTCTGAGGAGAACAATCTCAGACTCTCCAGTATCTCTACTCAATTGAATTCCTTCATCCCTGGTATCATTCTGGTAAATCTCTGCACTCTTTCCAAGACTCTGGCATCATTCCTAAATTTGCAAACTAACCAGAAGGAAGATAAGGAAAATATTTTTTACCCAGAGGGTTATTATGATATGGAATATATAGCTTGAAACGTTGGTTGAAACAGATTGGACAGCAAATATCAAAGAGCTATTGGAAAACGGTAAATGACTTGAAAAGAAAAAAATTGAAGGTCTATGGATTAAGAGAGGGGTAGTGGCACTCTGGCTTCATTCACACACATACGCAGATCAATAAAATAATAATAATCCTTGCATTTGATATAGTGCTTTTCACATCGGGAGGACGTCCCAAAGCGCTTCACGGAACACACTGTAAAGTGAATTGACTGTATATTGGTGGGCGAACGCGGCAGCCAATTGCGCACAGCAATGTCCCACAAACCGTCGTGGATTGAAAATGACCAATTTATTATTTTTTTTGCTTTTTGGAGGGATTATTATTAGGCTCTGTGTGGAGTAAGGAAACTTGCCCAAGGTGTTGCCCTCTGCCGCGAATTGAACTCATGTCTCTCACTTGCAAAGCGATTGCTCTAACCACTGAGCTACAGGACTCCCGATCAGAGTGTTCAACAAAATCCAAACTATTTACTTACAGCTGAGGGGAATTCAATTAATACAGACAGAGGTAACAGAATATACAGATACAAATATTACAAACTACAGTATAGGAGCCATAGACATGACATTCAAAATTGATATTCGAAATGCAGATTGAAGAGAATTCTTGAAGACTGAACATCCATTGCACAACACGCGGGGGCTTGTGTGAGCGTGCGATTGTGTGTGTCTTTATCTGTGCTGATAAGTCAGAACAGGGCAGCACAGCTAATTGGGGTTTTGTTTGTGTCCCAGTAAGCGAGTTATGGAGTAAGTGACGATGGATTTGAGCCGTTGCCTGAATTGGTTCTGGGTCACACCATAGATGAAGGTGTTGGAGCAGGAGCTCAGACGCTGCAGCATGTAACCCACATGCTCAGCGATGGTGAAAGGGCTGCTGTTGTCAGACTGCAGGAGCTCGGCCTCTGTCACCATCGCATATATGAAGGTGACCATGCAGGTGAGCAACAGCAACACGAAGCTGCCCGAGATGGTAAAGAGCAGGATGATGGATTTCCGCCGGCTCTCCATCTCCTCATCGCGCCCCTTTGCAGCCCGTCGCAGACCCTGACGCACCCTGCTGGCCAACAGGACGTGTCTGATGGTCAGGGTGTTGAAAGGGAGGATGAGGATGAAGGGAAGAATTGGGTTTGCGAATACATCAAACCAGGCAAAGACAGTCCAGACTGGAGAGGTGTAAAAATTCGGTTTGACGGAGCAGTACCAGGGCTGTCCATTGATTACAAACTGTGGTTGGTAGATGAAATATATGGGGATGTTCTCCAAACATAAAACCGCACAGATTGTCCCGATCACCAAACCCGCTGTCCTCTCAGTGCAGTACTTGATTTTGAGCTTTGGGCAGCAAATGGCTGTGAAGCGGTCGAAGGTGAAGGCCACGGTCAGCCAGACAGAGGATTCGATGCTAACAAAGCAAAGCACCAGGTGTAGACGGCACACAGGTGTTTGGTGTGTGGGTGAGTGTGGAAGGTGTAAGTTAATTGTTTCATACAGGATGACATCAAAGACCATGACCAACAAATCAGCAACAGCCATTGCGACCAGATAGCGAGTGATGCATTTGGAGAGTCCACACTTTCCCTGAGCCAGGACCACAATGGTCAACACGATCCCTGCAGAAAATGCACAGAAACAATCATACATTCCTCTGGGTTTGGGACTGTTTACAGAACTGGCTGATGCCTGATCGAGTCTGTTCGTGGACAAGTGGAATAAATTCCAACTTCTGTTGTGGTCCCATTTGTCAGGGCACTGCTGATAACAGAACAACCAGTATATCTCGTCCACACGACTTGGTGAGACAGACTGATCATTGAGATCAGAGATTCTAACTCACTCATTCCTATCAACTAAAGGCCAAACTATTGGTGTGGTAAGTGTGGCAGAGGAAGAACTCAATGGCAAACTGTTACACTTCAGCTATTACCACTCTCCACCCCACCTCAAACCAAACTTGCATCAAGAAACATTGTCTCATGCCGAAATTTGCCTCATATTATACACAGAAATGGGTACGGAGTCGACTGTTTCACGTGTCCTTCCCATAACAGAACCTGATCGTTTTTTTCCAGAAAGAGATGCCTGACAAATCACAAAATAGACTCACTTTCCTACGAGGGAATGCGAACAGCTTTTTAGACATTCATCCTTGAATCAGATCCTCGTGCTTCGAGAATCTAAACCCTCTGACTCTCCCATCGCAGCCCCAAGCAGTTTCTTACACATGTTACAATATCTCGGCTTCCACTTTCCTTCTTAATAACCCTCGCGATCCCAGATTCCACATCTGTGAAATGAAATCAATCTATCCTAAATTTGACCATCATAATCATAACGATAATCCTTGCATTTTTGATTTAGATTTAGATTTAGATTTTTTGAAAGTAATTATTACCCGAGAACAGCGATGCGCCAATCAATTTACAACCAGATTCCTATTCCAACCTCGATTCCTAACCTGCATCTTTGTGTAATTTGAAAGTAATAGTAGTAGAAATAATAATAATAAATTCTTCACATAATATACTGTAAAATGGTTTGAGTGTGTCCAAGTTTGGTGCACAGCAATGTCCCACAAAGAGTCATGGATTGAGTGAGCAATTTTATTTGGTGGATTTGTAGACCAAGACACCTGATCATACAGACGGGACCTTAGTTTCAGCTCTCATCTGATGGATAAAACCTCCAACAATCTCACTCCCAGCACTGCCTGGAATGGATTTTCATCCCCCACTATGTTTTTCCGAATGCGACTTTGGGCTGAAACCTATAACACTCTGAATCAAAGGTAAGAGTGTTACCACAGCAGCCGACTGACATAGATTGTTACTGGTTTACTTTCTCAACGGCAGAAAGCATATTTGACAAAATATACAAACATATTTTAATTATTTAGTCTACATATGGTCTCAGAAATATTTCTGTCATAAATTTGCCATTCTTAGCTGGAAATTTGCATTATTAAATGAAAGAGCTTCAACTCATCCAATCAATCTTGGCAGCTGATCCTATAACCGTGTTCTCCTCCACACTGCACCTAATTAATTACTAAAAGTATCCTTGTTAGAAAGCATCGAGGGGAGCCTTGACATTATTAACGTGCACCTGATCATCCCAATGGATAATTTAGTTAAACAGCTGGTTAAACTACTTGATTTCTTTTTGACCGCTCAACTAATCAGGGTTCATGCTCCAGACATCCGGGGACCGAGATTACCAGACATTTGTTAGGAGCTGTGGAGCTGTCAGGCTAAGTCGTCCATTGCAACAATCGCAGTGACTCTCCAGGAAAGCCGTTGAGTGCCATCACAGGAAGCCAACTCCCTTCTCCTCATCTGTCACCAGCTGCCTCCCAGCTTAGGCTCCTGCACTCAGGCTTTGGGATGTGCTAATGACAAATGCTGAACAAGTCAAAATTGTTATTGTGGATTTCGAATTGTCTCATTAAAACTCAGGTTCCCCAGCGAAGATCCTAATGGCTCTTTGCTGCCACTTTATAGAGATGTCTTTTCTCTAACCAGGGACGTGAATGTGAAGTATTTTACATGTGTATTAATTGACTGCTGCTCTCCTGGTTAGACTCTCAGCCACAATCTCGTGCATACTTGCATTGGCCCAGCGAAGCGCAGTGCACCTCGAATCTCTGTACAAAAACACTTCTCCCCATTCTCAGACAGCAATGTCTGGGTCCGTCCTGTTGCTCTAGGCTGACAGACACCTCACAGCCCATCAGAGATGAGAGAGTGAGATTGCATAAACATTAAATCATATTCACTAACTTGCACAAGCACCTGGTGGCAGCCACATTCACACCATCTTCGAATCTTTCAAGATATAAAATTAAACTCTTTAGATAGGAGATTATTTGGAAAATAACTTGTTCATGTCCCAAATATAAATATTTGCTGTTTAATTCACACACTAATTTACTCTTACGTTTGCCAACTCAGTCGGCCTCTATCGCTTGCATATTCATTTTCCGTTCAACATAAAGCGTGTTAAGGTTTCAGTTTATCTGTTGCCTTCAGCATCATAAATAAAAAATATAATATTCTAAGGGTAACTGTAATCACGGCTGAAGATTTCTAGATAGTGGCATCTATCGCATCAGGCGCCTAATTGCTCGATATAATGGCTGCATTGCAAGCCTTCCAACTTGTTTTGCCTTCTCACTGGAACTGTCTTCCACAAACCTTTGTCTTATCTCTTCCCTATTTGCTTTAAAATTCCATCTTGTACTTCAAAATCCAACCGCGAACCCTGCAACCTCACAAACTACAGTTCCATTTCAACGCCTCCCACTGACAAAGCTCTGGAAGGCGTTGTTGCTGGCCAGCTTTGCTCACACTCTCCCGCCACTTCCACCCACCAGTCGTCCACTCTGGCACAGAGACTATGCTTTTCAAAGCAGACACTTTTTATCTTTGATTGAGCAGCCCTATGTCTGCCTCCTCGCCGTCATGGACCTCTCTGTCCCGATCGACATAGTTCATGATGCCATCCAGTATCTCGTTAGTTAGAGAACATTCCTCGCAAGCGAGAGGACATGTGTTTGATTCTCGAGTTGGGTGAAACATTGGCAAGTTTCCTTACTCCACATATCTGTTTACCAATCTTAAAAAATGAACCCGGTTGTCGATCGATTGGCAGACCACTTTTCTGGGGTTAATAATCCCGTCAATAAATACATAAACTTATTTGGTAACTCAAACCATGACGGGTTGTGGGACACTGCTGTGCCTGCTTCCCCATAAAACATACACACACTTCACTTCACAGTATCTTATGTGGAGCACTTTGAGACGTCTCAATGAAATGACACGGCGTTGTAATCAATGCAAGGATTATTCCTTATCCTCCTCCAGCTTCTGCGCCCTTATTAACTTTAGTGGGACCAGGACCTCTTTCCTCCACATCCACCACATTGCCCTCCTCTGACTGTACCTCATCCGCAATGCAGCCGAAAGCCTCTTTCACATGTTCGTCAAATTAAATATTGATTAAACAAATGCCCTGCTCGTCGGGCTCTGCAGCTTTACGATCCCAAACATCCAGTTATTGCAGAATACCACAACACACACTGAGACCTACACTAATCACCATTTTCCACCCATAACAGTTAATGCCAGGCTCCAATGTCTCCCTATCACTTTCAAGATCCTCACAACCTTCTACTATTTTCTTTATGTCCTGCATCTCCATACATTTCTGACTTCCATACTCCTCAATCCAACACCCATTTCCACTGCTCGACTGGCACTGGTCTCCTGATTGTAGCTCGGGCCCTTCATTCCACCTTCCATGGTTGTCCTTTCAACCCCGAAATACACAGGTCTTTCTCTTCGACTATTCATTCGGTTACCTCGTGCCTCCACGGAAAATATCCCCAAAAGACACCGGCAGAATGCACCAGCACAGTCAAGTGCTATGGAAACCTACCCTGCATGAGCTGTGCTGTATAAATGAAAGCTTTTTTTTATTCAACTGTTTGATTATGCTTTTTTGCTTCCCTTCCCTGAATTGGTTCCATCATATCTCTAACCATCCTGAATAGTTTGGGATGTTTTCTAACTCTAACGGTACTAAACAACTAAATTGTTATTTCAGTTTTTGTAGCCTTTCCTTGCAATATGGGATCCCTATATTTAGCTATCAATCTAACTTCAAATTTCCTATACCCTTCCTTATTTGAGATGTCCTTCCTGTTTCTAAGAGAACAGAATTTGTAGTGTGATTGATTAAATGATTGTACCTGGAGCTGTTCGGGTTAGACTGTCTCCAATTCTCTCTGAGGTCCCTCATAGCGCATCCTCTAACACTGGGGATCAGGCTGGTTGCTCTCCTCCAGTAAAGAGATATCACTGTCAGGTGCACAGACACAGCTGTGAGACTTGGCTTTGCCCGAGTGAGAGTTACTTGCAATGACTTACCAGGAAAACCAATGAGTCCCAACAGAGGATAAAACACCTTTGTTATTTCTATCAATCCCACCATTCTCAAGCAGTGCTGGCTGGCAACCTCCCTAATGCTGAACGTTGAAAATGACTTCTCATTCCTTCAGAGCTTCCCCTCTTTTGTAGCTGCAAATGAGGTCCACAGGGACACTGCTTGAAGAAGCAGGAAGTCACCTCTTTATCTGAACAAACGTATGGAAGCAAATACGTTCATGCCGTTCCCCACCTAATGCATTTTTTAAAATGAGAACAGATCAATGAATAGAGCAATTAAAGAGCTCGGCTCAATCCCAAGATCTGTTGAGTTCAGGTACATAGCATTTCGTCTACAACGGTCCATGGTCAGTTGCTTGGAGTACTTCGAAGTGGTCTACTGAGGTACCAGATTATGGAGTGGGAAATCAGTGTAAAAAGTGTTCAATACAATCAGGAATGTTTTCCTGCTCCTCGTGGCTCCCATGTGTGGATGTGTGTGGATGTGTTTGTGTGTGTATTCATGTGTTTGTGAGTGTGTTTTTGTGTGTGTGTGTTGTATGCATGTTTGTGTATCGTGAAATGAGGTCAAGTACAGTTCTGTATTGGTGGGCAAGCAGACCCCATTATCAGTTGGATGGGCCCACACCACAGTATGTTGGCCAGACAAATGTGGAGAAACTAACACCATTAATTAGACGTTTTTTGTTTCCGGTCCTGCTTAGCAAACCACCAGCAATACATCTCAGCAAATGTTTTTCTCCCTGATCACTTGTATGGTACACCCATGCTCCGTTTTTGCTCCGGCCGCCCCCCCACTTCTTTTCCTTATCTACATGCTCTGTCTCAGTTGTATGATCCGAAGACATGAGATCAACTTCAACATGTATGTGCTTGACACCCACATCTACTTCTCCACCTCCATCTGGGAATCCCATTCAACTGATGGTCTGTCAGACCGTCTGACAGATATCAAGGCCTGGATGAGTGCAGCTGAATGTCGGCTCGACGTAAGCCATAGTCTTTGGATCCTGTCTCTGTGGAAACAGAGTGACCTGGGTGTTCACATACTCAAATCTTTGGAGGTCATTGGATAAGTTGACAAAGCTGTTATAGAAGCATTTGAAAACCTTGGCTATAGAAATAGAGGCACAAAGTATAAGAACAAGGGAAGGTCATTGGATAAGTTGACAAAGCTGGATATTAGATATCAAAATGGAATTGGATAAAAACTTGAAAAGGTAAAAATTGCAGTGCAATGGGATGAGAGAGCGGCATTGGGACACTTTGATTCACTGTTTCAAAAGAATGCATATGCATGATGTGCCGAATGACATTCTTCTGTACTGTAAGACTCAATGAAAGTGCCAAACAAGTCTAAACTGTTTTTGTAACCTCCCCTCGGAACTCAGGTGCTCAAAACCAGCTATCAATTTAATTGTCTTTACCTATTCTTTCCCAATATAGAGAAGTGTTACTGCAGCAAGGAATCCAATAGTTTATAGTGTCTTTTATTGTATGATTGTATCTGTTGTCAGTCCAATAAGACTGTTGCCCATGTTGTCCGACATCCATAATTATAAGACAATAAGATGTTTCATTCAGCCCCTGGAGCCCACTGCTCCATTTAATAAGATGATGGCTGATCTTCTAACCTAATTCCATTGACCCAAACTATCCCCATATCCCTTAATCCCTCTCTCCTTTAGACATCTATCAACCTCAGCCTTGAATACGTTCAAGGATTGAGAATCCACAGCCTTCTGGGGTAGAGAATTACACAAATTCACTGCCATCTGAGAAGAAATGTTTTGTCATCTCAGTTTGAAAATGCTGACCCTTGATCTTGAGACTATGTCCCCCAGTTTTAGATTCTCCAACCAGCGGAAACAGTCTCACAACATCTACCTTGTCAAGAACCTTCAGAATCGTATAGGTTTCTAGAAGATTACCTCTAATTCTTCGGTATCTGGAGAACATAGGCCGAGTGGAGTGAAAGATCTTTGCAAACAACCCAACATTATTATGGACAAATGACTGTTGCTGAAGCCAAAAAGCTATCTCGTCTCCTTCAAGACTGGTCCTCTATTCATAGTAAGGTCTCGTCACAAACTGCACATCAGGGAATGAAGAATTGTGCTGAGAAGAACCAGGAAATGACCCTCCAGGGCAGTGAGTGTGTGGAAGAACAAAGAGACAGTTTCTGTTGGCAAATCATGACGGAATTAGTTATTGAATTGGCTAACATTTAATTTGGGTATGAGGGGTCACATTCGTGTGCTCTCGTTGAATTTGAACTACATCTGACGTGATATGCTTGACAATGGAATATCAAATTCTAAATAATATTCTGTTGTTTCACCTAAAAACCGCACATGTATCCCAGACCATTTATAAGACTCTTTTGGTTCCAGTCTTACTTAACAATCACCAATAAAACATTTTGGCAAATATTTTTTCATACCGCCCCCACCAGTTCACTTATGGTGTAACCCGAGTCTTTATCCTTGTCCAACTTTTCCTGAACGACATGCTCTGCCTTGCTGATGTTATCCACAGACATGAGGTCAACTTTCACATGTATGTGCATGACGCCCATATCTAATTTTCTCCTCGATCTGCGACACCAAGTGCACTGAACTTCTGTCAGCCTTTTTTCTGTCATCCTTTTTGATGGACATCAAGGTGTGGATGAGTGGAAATTTCCTGAATCTGAATGTTGGCAAGGCAGAAGCCGTATTCTGTCAAAATCTTGTCTCCTGTGGAAACAGAGAGATCTGGGGGTTCAATTACACATATCTTGAAATTGATAGGATAAGTTTACAAAGTTGTTAAAGAAACTTTTGAAATCATTGGCTTTATAAATAGAGGCAGAGTGTATAAAAGCAAGGACGTTATGTTGCCTCTTTACAAATTGCTGGTTAGGTCTTATAGGGAGTATTGTGTCCAATTCTGCGCATCACACTTCCGGAAGAATGTCTCAAATTTGCTGGGGCAGATTCTGCTGGCGGGCGGGTCTGTCATCAGAAGACACAGTTTCTGGCTATTTACTCTATCAAAACCCTTTATAATTTTGAACACCTCTATTGAAAATTCCCTTAACTTTCTCTGCTCCGAGGAGAACAATCTCAGACTCTCCAGTATCTCTACTCAATTGAATTCCTTCATCCCTGGTATCATTCTGGTAAATCTCTGCACTCTCACCAAGACTGTGGCATCATTCCTAAATTTGCAAACTAACCAGAAGGGAGATAAGGAGAACATTTTTTACCCAGAGAGTTATTATGATGTGGAATATATGGCTTGAACGGTTGGTGGAAGCAGATTGTACAGTAAATAACAAAAAGGTATTAGAAAATGACTTGAAAAAAAAAAATTGCAGGTCTATGGATTAAGAGTGGGGTAGTGGCACTCTGGCATCATTCACACATATACGCACATCAGCGTATTCAAGGAAACCCAAACTATTTACTTACAGCTGAGGGAAATTGAATTAAGACAGACAGAGGTAACAGAATATACAGAGACAAATATTATAAACTACAGTATAGGAGCCATAGACATGACATTCACAATTGATATTCAAAATGCTGATTGAAGAGAATTCTTGAAGACTGAACATCCATTGCACAACACGCGGGGGCTTGTGTGAGGGTGTGAGTG
>NW_024704771.1:2845647-2963624 GCF_018977255.1 Callorhinchus milii
CACTTTCATGCAATGTAGAAATCAAACTTGAATATTATGTAAATGTGCAGTTTTTCACACCCCCCCCCCCCATTTTTCTGATGCATTTATAAAGGCTTTTGGGGAAGGGGATGTGTGTCGAGAGTTTCATGTTTTTGTGACGAGAGGTACTTTATTTGGTCTCTTCTCGCATCTATTTGCCGGAGCTTTACCTCGAGTAGAGAGAGAGGATGAGTTAGTTATCTCCTAGTGCTCGAATCCTTACTGTTCTTCAGCGTTTCATACGGTAAGCGTTTTATCATTTTTATTTTAATATCATTTTTAATTGGAGTCCCTGTAGCCTAATGGTTAGAGCACTCACATCCGGGTTCAATTCCTAGACGGGTCAGGGCGAAATGTTGGGTAAGTTTCTTTACTCCACACACACACACGCACACACAGACACACACACGCCTCTGTTTACCGAGCTTTGGGTAGGAACCCGCTTGTTAGTCAATTGGCAGATCGCTTTACCGGGGGTAATAATCCCTTAAAAAAAATTAATTGGTCACTCAATTCACGACATTGTGGGACGTTGCTGTGTGCCTCATTTCGCCCCCCAAAATAGTCCATTCACTTTACAATGTATCCTGTGAAGCACCTTGAGATGTCTCGAAGACGTGATAATGCAAGGATTATTATTATTAACTGTTTCTGTGTTTTCCCACATTTAGAAGACGCACTGCGATATAAGTACAACCCCATGTACCTCAAGTACAGTGAGTTGCACTCTGCCTAACCAGCAGTGTTTCAAAGGAGAGACTGAGGCTGGTAATTGATCTTACAGCTTGTTGGAGTCATTGGCGATATTCTATCTCTTACCTCAGTCCTTCCTCATTCATTCGCTCACCTCAGCCAGAGATCTTCTGAGATTTTATACAGTCCTGTGAAGTCCTGCAGCTCAATGTTTAGAGCACTCGCAAGCGAGAGACCTGGGATCAGTTCCTGAGCAGGGTGAAACCTTGGGCAAATTTCCTTCCTCCACCACATGCCTGATAATAATCCCTCAAGAAAAGAAAAGCAATTAATAAATTGGTCACTTCAATCCACGATTGTTTGTGTGGGACACTGATGTACGCAATTGGCTGCCGCGTTTCGCCCACAAAATATACAGTCAATTCTCTTTACAGTATATTGTGTGAAGCACTTTTGAGACATCTAGAAAACGTGAAAAGCGCTATATCAAATGCAAGGATTATCTTATCGAGAGGTGTCGCTGTTAATATCAGAATATATAGAGGTATCACTGTTCATTTTCGGACAGGATATTAACCAAAAGTCCTGTTTATGCCCTGTTCAGGTGAACATTAAAGATCTCCCGTGGCCCTATTCAAAAAGAGAAGGGAGGTTCTCTTTCTCTCTCCCGGTGTCCTGGCTGACAATCCCACAGATAAAATTGGTCACTCACTCCATGGCTATTCACAAGACACTGCTGTGTGCAACTGGCTGCCACATTTCACCCACAAAATACACGGTCACTGCAATTTATTGTACATCATATGAAGCATTTTGAGATATCCTGATGGTGTAATAAGTCACTATATGAAATTACAAGTAGTATTACTGTATACGTATTTTACAGAGTGAGAAAAATTGAGGGAGAGAGAAATAAAAGCAAACATTTTACTTCCAAATATTTGAGAAGCAGAATGGGAGATGACGTCCGTCCTATAATCTCAACCGGAAAAGTTCCATCGAGGGCTGGTTCCCAGTCTTCTCGGTGTTATTCAGGTGGAAGTAAGGCCGAAGAGTTTCCTTGAACGTTTCCTTGAAGGTGAAGATGTGAGACATGTCTTCAGCGTCGTAAAAGGACAGGCGACCTGCCTTGTAGTCAAGAAACACACCAATTCTTTCCAGGTTCTCATCTGGGTTGAGGGAGATCTTCTTTGCTGTGTACGCCCAGAACCCCTTCCCTCTCTGGTGACCCACCACCCAAAACCCGTCCTGGGGGTTGGGCAGGAGAACTGTCTTGCGATTGGCCGCTTCGGTGACCACACCGACGGACCATGTGGTGCCCTCCTCGATCCCCACCTCCCAGTAGTGTCTGCCCGAATCCATGCCAACGCTTGCCAGGACTCCAGTCAGATGGGTGAAACGGGCGGGGGTTGAGGGGATCTGATGGGGTTTCCTGCGGAACTGGATCTTGGAGCCAGCACTCGTCAGGTCCAGGTGAGGGTTTGCTGTCGTCGGGTCAAAAAAAATCACAGCGGGGACTGCAGAGGAGAGACACAAGTCAACCACAGCAGGAATAGCACTATTCACCACGTACAGTAACATTGTTCTAATTATAGTAATAATACCAATTATGGTAATAATCCGGAGGAGTCCGGTATTGTATTGGTGTGGGGTCTTGTAGCGTGGTGGTAAGCTCGCTCACCTCGCATGCGAAAAGACCCGGGTTTGTTTCCCGGGCAGATTGAAACCTTGCGCACATTTCCTTACTCCACGTGCATCTGTTTACCTAGCATTAAGTAGGAACCCAGTTGTTGGGGAGTAATAGTGCCTTCAAAAATATATAAATAAATAAACAAACAAATTAATTAAGCGGTCGCTCAATCCACGACTGTTTGTGAGACGACTGTGCGCAAGTGGCTGCCATGTTTTGCCCACGAAATCAATGCACTTTACAGTATATTCTGAGACGTCTCAACAATTTCATAAGGCAAGATATCAAATACAAGGATTATTATAATAACAGCAACAGCATTAATAATAATAATCTTGCATTTGATACAAAATCTTTTCAAGTCATTGAGGAGTCTCAAAGTGTTTCACAAGATACCCTGTGATGTGTAGTGACTGTTTTGTGGGTGAAATTCGCCAGCCAGTTTGCCAAGAGCAACATTCACAAACAGCCGTGGAGCAAGTGACTGGTTTCTAATTTTATTTGGGGGATTATTAGCTGGAACACCGGGAGAAACTCCCATTTCTTTGCCAATGGCGCCATGGGAGATCTTTAACGTCCACCTGAACAGGAAGAGATGGGATCTCAGCTAAACATGAAGGACGGCACCTCCCCTAATGCAACACACTGAGGTAAGAGCGCGACAATTGAGCCAGGTACTACTGATACTAATGGTAATAAAAGCAATTATAGTAATAATATCAGCAATATCAATAGTAATAAAGTAAAGCTCCCTCTACACTGTGCGTCCACGCTCCCAGGTCAGGGTTAGAGACACAGTAAAGCTCCTCTACACTGTGTGTCCACACTCCCAGGTCAGGGTTAGAGACACCGTAAAGCTCTCTACACTCTGCGTCCACACTCCCAGGTCAGGGTTAGAGACACAGTAAAGCTCCCTCTACACTGTCCATCCATACTCCCAGGTCAGGGTTAGATACAGTGTAAAGATCCCTCTACACTCTGCGTCCACACTCCCAGGTCAGAGACAGCTCGGGTTAGAGACAGTGTCAAATTCTTGCAGAGGATTAGCCATGGGAATTAATTAAACTGTACCAGATTCAATGATGCCGAGCATCCTTTTCCAGACTTTGTACTGCAAAGGACCTGTGAACTCTCCGAAATTGCACTCGGGCTCATTCAACACCAGGTCATATGTCGTAAAAACCGAATTATACCTGTAACGTCAAACATTCCTCAGTGAATAGTTCAAACAGGCAGATTGAGCAGCATTACAATAATTGTCCACAAAACACACAGTCACAACACTTTACAGAGTATCCTATGAAATGCTTTGGGATAACTTGACGATGTGATCAGGCCTTATATCAAATGCAAGGATTATTATTGTTATTGAGGGTTATTATTATTAGTAATCCTTACAATGAGAGAAGCTATGTGCAGAAATCAACAAGAACAGATGCCCTTCGCGCAGGATAGCATCTCGGGGCGCTTAACGATGGCGGAGTTTGACACTGAGCCGTGGGGTGGGAGCAAATATGATCAAAGTGGAAGGTCTTCAGGAGCAATCTGAAAACAGGCTAGAAGAGGGAAGAGGAGGGATTGAGGTAGGGCGTGACAGAGGGTTAGGACTTAGTGGCTGAATGTGTGGCTGCCGATGATAGAGCGGAGGGACATGCAGGACGAGGGCCATGCAGGAGGCCTGGAGCCTGTCGAGAGGAGGCAGCGGGTGGTGGATTGGGGAGTAAGTAAGTAGGGAGGTGTCAGGGCCTGAAGGGATTTGTTGATGAGTGAGAGGAACTTGAAATTCATCCACTCTGCATAGGGAGCAAGTGGCGCCTGGCGGGGACGGGTGAGAGAGTGCTGGGGCAGGATAAGGGGGCGGACGGGAAAAAAACAGACAGAGCAAAGCATTGGAGTTCTCACCTTGCCAGAAGTCCATGATAGTCCTGTGGAAAGAAGCGAAAACATGATGGTATAGGTTCAGAAAGCTTAACGTGAAAATCTCGCGAGTTTCTGAATTTAACTTTGGGGTTAAACCTTTCAAGGAGCCAAGCAAAGTGGGATGCAGGTGGAGGAGGAGGAGAAATGACCAGACATCTCCCTTTCTCTCGAACCTGCTCTCTCCCTCCGCTCGACAGGCTGTGACCTCCTCTTGTTCCCAAGACCCTCCGCCCCACCATCGGCAGCCATGCTTTCAGCTACTATGTCCCAAAGCTGTGAAACTCTCTCCCTCAATCACTTGACCCCTCTCTCTCCATTTTCAGGTTGCACTTGAAGACATTTCTCTTTGACCATGGTTCACCTTCCCCCTTCATGTATCCCAATCTCTCGCCTCTTTCAAGGTCCGTCTCAAGACCTTTCTTTTTGACCGTGCCTTCGGTCATCTTTCATCGTGAACACCCAACTTGTTTGCAAGCCCTGACCTGTCCAGCGCATTGACACATCCTCCTGACATGAAAGACACTGTCAAATGATAATAATCACTGTGTTTGATATCGCACCTTATCATATCTTCAAGACAAGTGCTTCATAGGATATACTGTAAAGTGGATTGACTGTGTATTTTGTGGGCAAACCGTGGCAGCCAGTTTGCACACAACGACATCCCACAAATGGCCATAAAGTGAGTAACCAATTTTATTTGGGGGTTGTTGTCCAGGAAACCGGGAGAGAGAAACTCGTGTCTCTTTTTGAATCATGCCACGAAGATATTTAATGTCCGCCTGACCAGGCACAGATGGGAGCTCAGTTTAACGCCTCATCTGAAGGACAGTACTTCTACAGTGTACCCCCAGTACCCTCAGAGCTGCAATGGAGGATAGGCTTAGACTGTGTGACTGCAAGTCCTGATATGGGGGCTTGAACCCACAAACCTTCTGATTCAGAGATGAGAGTGCTACCACTGAGCCAGGGTTAGGGTTTATAAATATGGTTATTGTTGATGTAACTTGACTAAGTGTCCAATGTCCATTTTAATCCATCCACACCCACGTTTATGGTTTTATATTCAGAACCATGGAAATTGACAGGGTTGGTTGGCATTTGAGGAGGTCACAGAGCTGGAGGTGCGGGTGAGACTGTGGAGGAAATGTGTTGTCAGCATAGCCTAGCTCTCGCCTCTGAGTCAGAAGGTTGTGCATTCAACAACAACAACTTGCATTGAAGCCTCCGCTTCCGCTTAAACTATCAACGGCAGCTACATTTGATGCTTGGATGGAAGCCCATGTCAAGGAGTGAGGGGAGGGGCAAGTGGCCATGTTTGATGCTGGCACAGAACCCTGTATTGAGGAGGGAGGCAGGGGCAGCCATCTTCATCTGGCATGGAACCCCTCAAAGAGGGAGGGGGCCATATTTGATGCTGGCATGGAGCCTGGGACTGTCTTAAAGCACCCCCCCCACCCGCCTCCCCACTCCCTCACAAAATAATAATCTCACAGAGCCTATGCTTCTGTGCCGTAAATTTTTTGTGGTTGTAAGAAATGATGACACCACCTGCAGTAGATGTTGAGGGTTGTGTGTGTTGAACCAGGGCTGGATGTCGTTGATGATGTTTTTGATGTTCTCGGTTTCCCTTGTGATCAGGGCCACATTCTCTTCCATTACCCTCAGGACTCGCTCCTCTTCCTCTGCCAGAGTCTGGATCAGCTGCTCCTCCTGCTTGTCCAGAAAGCGGTGCATTGCTTTCAGGTCCTCCCCAACCTGTGCTCTCAGGCTCTCAGTCATGTTCTGTAGAGGCCGATCCAACACCGACATTCAGTTATTAATAGTAATAATTCTTGCATTTAATACAGGGCCTTATCATGACTTCGAGACATCTCAAAGCGCTTCACAGGATATATTGTAAAGCGCATTGACTGCTTATTTTGAGGGTGAAACGCGGCAGCCAGTTGTGCACAGGCGAGAGAGAAAAACTCCCTTCTGTTTTCCAATAGTGCCGTGGGATCTTTAAAGTCCACCTGATCAGGGCACAGATTGGGAGCTTGGATTATCGTCTCATTTGAAAGATACTGCCTCTGACAGTGAAGCGCTCTGCCCAGCACTGCGCTAGAGGATTAGCTTAGATTGTGTGATTCCAAGTCCCTGATGAGGGCTTGAACCAACATTTATTGAACAATGCTTCTGGTTCTAGCTCCTTCCCCTGACCCCGGTTTCCGAGACTTACCAGATATGTTGTAATCGTCTCTCCCTGTAACTGCTGCATTGAACGATACTCCTTCAGCTTCCCTTCCAGAAACGCAAGCGGCTCTTGTAGATTTGCCTTGAAAGAAGACAGATTCAATCAAGTCATTTATGTGTGTCAGCCTGGCTCAGTCGGTAGCGCTCTCGCCTCTGAGGCAGAAGATTGGGTTCAACTTGAATCACATAGTCTGAGCTGATGCTCCAATGCAGTGCTGGGTGGATGTTCCATTGTCGGAGGCACCGTCCTTCAGGTGAGACATTAAACTGATATCAGGACTTCTGCCTCTTGAGGTGGCCGCTAAAGATCTCCCGTGGAGCTATTGGAAAAGGAGGGATTTTCTCTCTCTCTCTTGCTGTCTCGCTCTCTCCGTGTCCTGACCGACAAATCCCCAGATGAAAATGAATGTTTGTGGAACATTGCTTTGTGCAAATTGACTGCCATGTTTAACCGACAAAATACACAGTCACTGCACTTTACGGTGCTTTGAGACATCTTGACTACGTGAAAAGACACTATATCAACTTTGCGGGTTATTAAGGATTATTATTATGCAGCCAGTTTATACAATACAGAGTACACTTATACACCTCAGGAAGAAGTCTCAAAGCACTTCACAGCATTCACTGTAAGGTGTAGTGACTGTGGGTTTTGTGGGCGAAAGGTGGGGGGGGAAGCAGGGAGCTCGAAAGCACGGTCGAAGAGGAGGGTATTTAAATGGGTCTTGAGGGAGGCAAGGGAAGGGGCGAGGTGAAGGGACTGCTGGATGGAATTCCAGAGGGTGGGAGCAGAGTGGCCCTAGGCCCTCCTGCCAATAGGGAGTGAGCAAGATGGGGAACGTGAATCAGGCCGGAGTCTGCTGAGCGTTGGGAGCTGGCAGAATGGTAGGGGATTAGGAGTTCCTGGAGTTATGGGGGGAGCAAGATCATAGAAGGCTTTGAAGGTGAGGACCAGGATCTTGAACTGTATCCTCTGTGTGATGGGAAGCCAGTGGAGTCGGGGGAGGATGGGGGTGATTGGGTCAAGGAACCTGGTGCGGGAGAGGACACGGGCTGCAGAGTTCTGGATGATCTGCAGCCTGTGGATGGAAGAGTTGGGGAGGCCACTAAGCAGGGAGTTGGTGTAGTCAAGCCTATAATCAAGGCATGCATGAAGGTTTCAGCGGCCTGCGGTGTGAGACAGTGGCGGACCCGGGTGATGTTGCGGAGGTGGGGGAAGGCAGAGCGGGTCATTGCGCAGATGCAGGGTAGAAAGGATAGATAAGGGTCAAACAAAATGCCAAGGTTCCAGACTGGCTTAGCAAGGTGGAGTGTACGTCCATGGCTGGTGATACTGTCAGCACCTGAGGTGATAAACTCCTGACGGGAGCCAATCAGGAGTGCCTTGGTCTTATTGATGTTTAACTGAAGAAAATTGGCTCTTATCCAGGACAGGCAGTCTGTCAGGACAGCAGTGGTACTGGAGGCAAAGAGGTACAGTTGGGTGTCATCCGCACACATCTAGAAGTTGACCCCATGTCTGCGGATGATGTCACCAAGAGGGAGTGTATAGATATTGAAGAGGAGGGAACCAAGGACAGAGCCCTGAGGAACGCTACATGAGACGGTGCAGGGGCTGGAGGAGAAGCTGTTTGTGTGAGATGAAGTGGAGGCGGTGTGAGAGATACGAACTGATGAGGAAGATGAGGAGGCAGAGGGAGCCCTGGTCGCAGATGGACAGAATATCATTTGTCACTTTGGCCAGGGCTGTTTTTGTGCTGTGGGCAGCACCAGTTGGAGGGGTTTGTGAAGGGAGTGGCAGGAGAGGAAGGAAAAGGAGAGGAGTGAAGCTGGGAAGCAACAACTTGTTCCTGGACCTTGGAGAGGATAGGGAGATTGGAGATGTGGGGTAGTTTGGGAGTAGAGATTGGTCCAGGGAGGGTATTTTTAAGAATCGAAGTGATGACTGCCCCTTTGTATCTAATCAAACAGAAGATTCCAGCTCCACCACAGAGACTTAGAGTCTACAGTCCAGACTGAAACACAAGATCAGTGTTGGGTGGAGAAAAACATTGGCCTTCAGGGCTTGTCAGCCTGTTCAAGTGGCTGTTTCTTTTGTGTGTGATACTCATGCAAACTTATTACTGTGATCATCCGGGTGTCTGACACACGCAGAAACCCATCACCGTGATTAGCCGGGTATCTGACAAAGTGGAAACTTGTCACAGTGATCAACTGGGTGTCTGACACGTGTAAATCCATCATTGTGATCAGCTGGGTTTCTGATTTGCGCGGTAAAGTATCCAAACCAAACTGAGAATATCATGCATTCTATCTACACATTGAAATTCCCATATATTGGAATGGAACGCGCACTCTCTACCTAGTGGTAATAAAATAATTCCATTAAAATACTAATAATAATTTGTCACTTCAATCCCCCCGGTTTGTGAGACACTGCTATGTGCAATTGGCTGCCACATTTTGTCCACAAAATATACCGTCAATTAAGTTGAAGTAACTGACTAAGAATATTGTGAAGCACTTTAAGACGTGATAAGGCTCTATGTCAAATGCAAGGATTATTATTATTTATTATCCTGCTTATCTAATTCCAGAGAGTATAAAGGGCAGGCTTGGCGAGAGCCAAGACTTGGGGACCCCAGAGTGTGTGTTGGGATAACTGCTTGAGTCTAACCAGCCCAAACTGCATAGCTTGCCATTGATACCACTGTCTGGGAAGCTTTCCCACCGCTAGTCCAGTTAGGACCACCCTACCCGTTAGGGCTTTGGCTGCAGGGTTAACAGGAGCTGCCAAACAGTTGCCAAACACATATCGAAGATCTGTAAAGGGAGTTTCCTCTGCCTACAGATATCTTAAAGATAAATCAGCATTCTGGGGGAATTCTATTTGCAAACTCATCGTCAGCAAGTTTATCAGGAGAAATCAGCTCACAAGGGGTTCCTGGTACCAGCCATTCATCCAGTGAGGACTCAAACCCACACTTATCACATGTCAAATATCCAACTAGTGACTATCCTCAGGGGGACAGTGTAATTGTTTTCTCCTCAACTAGTGACTATCCTCGGGGACAGTGTAATTGTTTTCTCCTCAGGGCCGGCAGATATAAATACAATAATGATAATTTATTTTGCATTTAATATACAAGGTGCCACGAGACATTAATCGTCACTCTCCATCTGTGCCTGTTCAGGTGGATGTTAAAGATCTCCCGGGCACTATTGGAAAAGAGAAGCACGTTTCTCTCTCTCTCTCTCTCTCTCTCTCTGTGTTCTGGTCGACAATCTCCCAGATAAAATCTGTCGCTCGCTCCACAGCTGTTTGCAGGGACAATGCTGTGCGCAAATTGGCTTCCGTTTTTTTCCAACAAAAAACACACAATCACTGCACTTTACAGTGCATGAAACTGAAAGAATTGTTTACTTTACACTTTACAGTGCATGAAACTGAAAGAATTGTTCTTAAAGAAGGCGGCAACAGTCACACAGAAGGGTCTCGTTCTGTATGTGAATCTGTTCCCAGTGCTTTCTCCCATGTGATGAGACAATGCATTAACCACAAAGATTACTATCATTATACTTATCGCCTTATCATGTCTTTGAGATGATAATATAATGTAAAATGAATTGATATATTTTGTGAGAGTGACTCACAAGCAGTTATGGGTGACCACATTATTATAATTACAGTCAACCTCCACATTGCACGATTTAACTCCCGGAATTAAACTCCCTAACCCTGGATTTTATCCTGTAGAAATTTTCAAACCATAAACCATCAATTTAAGCTTACAAACATTTAAAGTACAGACCTTAAACATGGCTTTCAGTGTACGTAAGAAATCTGCTGAGATTTCCAAGTCTTTGACATACCAACAAAAAAACTGATTACCAGAATGAAACTAAAAGCCAAGGATCACAAACCAGACGTTTCAAAGTTTCTCCAGGTTAAACTGTTTGATTTAACCGTCAAACCCCAGTATTTAACTGATCAGAATTTAAGCAAACCCTGACTACAGTGATAACAACAGCAACCTGCATTTACACAGCACCCTTCACACAGGGCAGTGTCTCGGAGCACGTAACAGTGGTGGAGCCATACGCAGATCATAAGCACAATCAAAGAGTAAGGTCTTCAGATGCTATCTGAAGGCAGGGAAGTGGGCAAGGCAGAGGGATTGCGGGAGAGAGTTCCAATGTTTCAGGGCGTAGAAGCTGAAAGCATGGCTGCCAATTGTGGAGCAGAGGGGACAAGGGACGAATAGGAGGCTAGAGCCAGCCGAGCAGCGACAGTGGTTTGGGGGGTAAGCAGGTCCAAGACGTAGGGTATGAAGGGATTTGTGGACGAGTGAGAGGATCTTGAAGTTGATACGTTATGCAATAGGGAGCCAGTGGAGTCTGGCGAGGACTTGTGTGAGGGGGGTGTGGAGTTTAGAGTGGGTGAATGTACAGGCGGTGGAGTTCTGAATCAGTTGTAATTTGTTGTTAGTGGAGCTGGGCAGATGGGTGGGCGGGTGGGGGATTGGAATAGTCGAGGGGGGGGGCGGTGGTGACAGAGGCTGGACAAGGGTTTTGGCTACATTGGGTGTGTGGTACGGTAAGAGGTGGGCAAATGTGTGACAGATAAACTCTGTTAAAGGAGCTCTGACCTTGCATTCCGCCACAGCATCATTGATGGGCACGCATTTGTGCTGTCTGTGGGCTTGGGAGAGGGCACAGATCAGGCAGATGGGCTGCCAGTCATCCTGACAGAATAGCTTGAGGTCCTCGTGATGGGTCTTGCACTCGGTCCATCTCAGAGCCTGGGCAGAGGTGTACAGATTCCGTAAGGTCTGGATCACGCTCACCAGCTGTCTGTTGGTGTAAACATCATCCAGGTTGATCTCCGATCGACATTGGGGACAGCAGATGATACGTCCCCCTGGCTCCTCTTCGTCCTGCTCCCCCTCCAAATCCAACTGTCCCTCCCCCACCACCGCCCCTTGCAAATCCCAGTCCTCCTCCTCCAACTCCCCCTCTCCACACCTCAATAAACAGCTGCGGCAGAAATTGTGCCCACATTTGGTTAATACGGGATCGGTGTAGAAGTCCAGGCAGATGGGGCAGGTTAGGTCACACTCCAGATTGGAAGCCATGGCAGGTGGAATTGAGACCGAACAAATTTTTGTGGTGTTTGTTACCCTGTCCACACCCTTCTGGCCTGCGCATGCTCACATGCCTGTCAACGCCTATCAGTTCACAGTTGCCAATCCAGATAGAGAAGGGAGTGGCAGGCAGGCAGCCAGGCAAGCAGGCAAAGCAATGCCATCCACCCAGTCAAGGCTTAATCAATCCTCTCCTCCCATATCAAATGTCCACCTGCATGTGGTCAGCCTGGCTCAGTCTCACTTGCGCATCCGAGTCCGATGGTCATGGGTTCCAATTCCACGTTAGGACTTGGAATTGCATAATCTAATCTGATGCTAAAGTGCAGCGCTGGGGGTTTTGTTTCTTTGTCGGATGAGACTTTAAACCTCACTCCCCATCTGTGCCCTGTTTAGAAGGATGATAAAGATCTCCCCGGCGCTATTGGAAAAGAAAAGGGAGTATCTCTCTCTCCATCTGTCTCTCCCCCAGTGTCCTGGCTGACAATCCCCTCAGATAAAATCAGTCACTCGCTCATGGTTGGTGGTGGGCTGTTTACAGTGAATCCTGTGAAGCGCTTTGAGATGATGGAGTGATCAGACACTATCAAATGCAAGAATTATTATTGATTAGTGACTATCCTTGGGGGAGGTGGGGGGCTGTAAGCGGGTTTTGCTAGGACCTGAACTGGCTCCAAGTTGACATATTTGGCATCAGAATGTCGGAATCGAGCCCATCCTCTGCGACAGTCTCCAGCCCGGTTCCTGAGCCAGGCCTGGCGGGTCTGCAATATTCCAGGTCACTGCTGATAACAGCACAGCCCGGCCTGGCTCATCACCAGGACCTGGAAGGGCAGATCAGTCACTGGGGGCAGAGAATCCTCCCACTCAGCTCTTGTTCACCCTGTAGGGGCAAAGTCAAGTGACTTTCAACTGTAAACCACATGGGATTGCTGTTAATCCTCATTAATGATGGACATTAACCTCACTCCAGGGTGTGTTCTCTGTAAGTCAGAATAGACTTAAAGAGAAACCGTCACTGACACATTCACTGACACATTCACTGGCACACTCACTGTCACACTCGCTGTCACACTCACTCTCCTCACCAATGTTGAGTGAATGCTGAGGTTTTCACAGCGTGGAGTCCTGTAGCTCAATGGTTAGAGCACTCGCTTTGCAAGTGAGTGACCTGAGTTCAATTCCAGGCAGAGGGCGAAACCTTGGGCAAGTTTCCTTACTCCACACAGAGCCTAATAATAATCCCTCCAAAACCAAAACAATAATAAATTGGTCATTTTCAATCTACGACTGTTTGTGGGACATTGCTGTGCGCAATTGGCTGCCACGTTCGCCCACAAAAATATACAGTTAATTCACTTTACAGTGTGTTCTGTGAAGCGCTTTGGGACGTCCTCCCAACGAGAAAAGCGCTATATCAAGTGCAAGGATTATTATTTTATTATCTCTCACGCAATCAAACAAGCACAGAGTTTTGGGAGAGCCAGAGAAATGGATTTTATTTGTTCACCAACAAAACACAACCACGAATCCACAAGCTTTTATAAACATTAGCCCAGAGCAAGGTAGCTTTACATCCCCCCTCTCCCCCCCTACCCCGTCTCGCTCCCCCTACCATCGTTGGTCTGGGCTTCAGCCTCTCTGCTCCCACCCTTCATCCCACAATCCCTCCACCTCGCCCCTCTCTTGAGGGGAGGGGTGGGGGGGAATTCACCATCAGCAGTATTAGCTCGCCCAGTTGAATAATTACTCCAGACACAACAATACCAACCAAATACGTTTACACAGGATGCCCCAATGTGCCGGATAATGAAGAATTTGAACCTGAGCTGGGATTTGGGATCAGGAAGGGTGGAGGGTGAGAACAAGAGTATGTGGCCTTAGCTCACTAGGCTAATGAGGGAGATTCAATTTGCTGGCAAGTGAGAGGACCAGAGTTTGAGTCCCAGTTGGGGCAAAACCTTAGGCAAGTTTCCTTACTCCACAGGCCTCTGTTTACCCAGCAGTAAGTAGTCGATTTTTGGATCATCTCATTGCCCACCTCTGACCTACCTCCCTCATAGCCAAACCCCTTCCACCAATGCCCTCCTCACCGGTTTCCCCAGCTCCACTACTCACACCTGATCCAGAACTCCACCGCCCACACGCTAAACGCCATGCCCCAATCATAGCAATCCTCCCTCTGGCTCCCAATCATACACAAAAACTCTGTATCCCCATCGCACCAGGCCTCACCAGATCCCACTGGCTCTTTATAGATTGATTTCAACATCCTTTCAAATGTTTACAAATCCCTTCACACCCTGGCATCTCCCTACCTCTCTGACCTGCTCACTCCCCAAACCAGGAGGGGTTCAGAGTGTGATCCTCTCTCTTAGAACCCAGCGTAAGAAATGGACAAAGAAAGAAGGAAAGAAAGAGAAAAAGATAGAAAGAGAAATAGAAAGAGAAATAAACTGAGAGAAAGAAAGAGAAATTGAGGGACAAAAAGTGAGAGGGAAACGAAGTGAGGGGGAGAAAAAGAAAGCAATAATAAGAGAGAAAGAATGAAAAATTGAGAGAGGAAGAAAAACAGCAAGAAAGAGAAAGAGGAGGAGAAAGAGGATGAGAGAGATAGAGAGAAGGTGAGAGAGAGAAAGAGAAAGAGAGGTGCAATGATCAGAAGGAGGTCTCTCACATGCCCTGCCGTGTAACCAGCCTCAGAGACTGGGCTTTGGAGGCAGTGCTGAAATAGGGATAGAGACTCTCAGTGAAAGTTTGGGTGAAAGTGTAGAGATGGGACATGTTGTCAGCGTTGTAAAATGACACCTGTCCCTCCTCATAATCCAGGTAAACTCTGACCTTCCGAGGTCTCTGAGAAGGGGTCAGTGGGGTTGGAGGTGAGCTCAGGGCTCTGTAGCCCTTCTGCCAGTGCAGACTCACTGCCCACAAGCCTGTCTCGGGGCCCAGATTGGTGCTGCCTGTCCTGGGCATTGACTTCCCAGCCAGGCCCAGGCTCCACACTGGGCTGTTGCCCACCTCTACCTCCCAATAATGGCGTCCCGTGAGGAACGCCTGAGCTCCCAGCACAGAACGTCTGTCAGTGAAACGGCCCGGGTTCTCCATCACGCTCTGCTGTCCAGCGCTCAGCCTCACCTCCGCTCCATCCTCTGAAATCATCAGCCGCGGATGTGCTGTGCTGGCATCGAGCTTCAGCAGAGCCGGAACTGGAGAGAAACAGGCCGACAGTCACTACACATACACTCACAACAACGACAATCTGTGATCACCTGGCGGCCTTCATGTGTGACTGGTGTCTCGCAGTGTTTAATAATAATAATAATCCTTGCTTTTGATTCAGTGTTGAGACGTCCCAAAGGGCATTGCAGGAGATACTGTAATGTGTAATTACTCTCTGTAATGTATAGTTGCTTTGGTTTGGAGTGAAGTGGCATGGAGGGTATGGAGGAGTGTAGGGAACAGGGTGACCGAAGGCACCGTCGAAGAGGAAGGTCTTGAGACGTGCCTTGAAGGAGGTGAGGACGGAGGGCCTCAGAGAATTCCAGAGGTTGGGGGCAGAGAAGCTGAAGACCTGACCACCAGTGGTGGAGCGGGCGAGACAGGGGACATGAAGCAAGCCGGAGCCCACTGAGTGGAGGCAGCAGACAGGTTGATAAAGGTTCAGTAGGTCACAGAGTTAGGGAGGAGCAAGGCAATGGAGGGCTGTAAAGGCGAGGATGAGGATTTTGAACTGTATCCTCCGGGGGATGGGGAGCCAGAGGAGGATGTGGTTGATTGGCTCACGGAGGTTAGTGCGGGAGAGGACACGAGCCGCAGAGTTCCAGCCTCTAACATACACCCAGCGACACACAGGCACCTGGAGCGATGACTTGCAACATGCGTTTCCAGACTGCGTACTGTAGAGGCCCATTCATCTCCCCCAGACCCACGTCCACAGGCACTCTCAGGGGGACCTGGAATTTATCACACGTTTGGCCCAGGCTGAAATATAAAGCCTGGCTTAGACTGGATTCATAATCAGTAAAACTAACATTCCTTTATCTGGTACTCTCTCTGTTCCTCTCTCTCATACTCTGTTACTCTTTCTCTCTCTCTCTCTCTCACTCTCTGTTTCTCTCATACTCTCTGTTACTCTCTCAGTTTGTGTGCTTTCTCGCTCACACTCCCTGTTTGCTTCTCCCACACACTCACTCTCTGTTCTCTCACTCACCGTTTCTCTGATCCTCTCTCTCCTCCCCCTCTCTCCCTCTGATTCTCTGCCACTGTCTTCATTTCTGTCTCTCACCCGCTCTCTCAGGCTGTGTTCCTCTATATCTCTCACTCTCTATATCCCCCTTCCTCTCCAACTCTCTTTTTCTGTGTCTCTCTCCCTCTCTCTGTTCTGATTTAAGCCTTAAGAGCATTTACACGGGGGCAATGTCCCAGAGCATTTAACAGCCTGACCCGAGCCAGGGGAGAGATGGGGGAAACGACCATATGCGCGGTCGAAGAGGTTGGTCTTCAGATGCAATCTGAAGATGGGCGAGGAGGAGGAGGAGGAGGGAATGAGGCAGGGAATGGCAGCTTCTGGAGGTGGAATGGCTGAAAGCACCTCCACTGATAAAATAATAATAATAAGCCTTGAATTTGATATAGCGCTTTTCACGTCTTCTCGACATCTCAAAGCGCTTCACAGAATAAACTGTAAAGTGAATTGACTGTGTATATAGAGGAGCGGAGGGAGGGAGGGAATGAGGCTGGAGTTTGCCAAGACATAGAGAGTGGGGACTTCACATTCCTTTGTGAGCTGAGACAACAGGAATTTCTGGAAATTTGGAATTCCCCGCCATTTCCTACAGAACCAGTTCCAGGAGAGAGGGAGGTTTCGTTTTCACTCAGCTCCTGTTAACCCGGTGAGGTACAGCCCCAATGCAGTGTGGGCCAAGCTTTTTGGTCGATTTTTCTTGTTTCAATACTTCTTGGTTGATGACTGCACCATAAATATCTCAACTAATTAGCGACTGGAAACAAAATATTGATTTAACGCATCCGCTGATAGATTTCCGTGTGTGTCAGACACCCAGCTGATCACTTTGATGGATTTCCGTGGTGATGGATCTATGGATCTCTGACAATGCAACCCCCACGCTCTCCCCCTTCAGCACCGCGTTGTGTCAGTTTAGATTATGTGATTCCAAATCCCAAACTCAACCTTCTGCCTTGGAGGCGATAGTGCTACGTTGAGCTCGGCTGAGACATAAGCAAAGATATCTCAGAAGGAATTATTTCTGCAAGTGGATATATATGTAATTGTTATTATTATTGTTACTTTACATACCTCTCGAGGACCAGCTTGACATTCTGAAATGTAAAGAAATGGGATTTTAGCTTCGTATATAACTTTTAAATACCTCCACAATTATGACCCACCATGCCAATGTGTCCGAGTGGATGATCAATTGGATGGCTATTTTAGTTACTTATCCTTCTTAGCGGGAAGGGAGGTAAGTGGGGTCTCCTTGGAGCTGAACTAGCTCCAAAGTGACAAATTTGGCAATGGGACGTCAGAGTTCTGCCCACCCTCTATGACGGTCTCTAGTCCGGTTCCTGAGCCAAGCAGGGCCGCAGTATTCCAGGTCATTGCTGATGTCAGCACAGCCTGGCCTGGCTCATCGGCAGGTCCTGGAAGGGCAGACCAGTCACTGGGGGCAGGGAGTCATCCCACTCAGATCCTGTTAATTCTATAAGCTAAAGACGGAAGGGTTGGGAGGTCCTAGCTGGACAAGCAACAGGAAAGCTTGCCAGACAGTGATATCAATGGCAAGCTACACGATTTTAACAGGTTAGACTCCAGCAGTTCCCCAATGCACACTCTATGATCCTCAAGCCTTGGCTCCCGCCTAATACTCTCTGGGATTAGGTAAATAAGATGCAACCCTCCAGAAAGAGAGAGAGAGAGAGAGAATGAATGCATATTTCATTCCAATGCACAGGAATTTCCTTGTATATGATGGGTTCCATGGAATTCAGTCTGGTTTGGTGACTCTTAAGAATGGTGATGGGTGGCTGCATGTGTCAGATATCCACCTGATCAGTGTCATCGTATGTGTCAGACATGGTAATGGGTTTCCACCTTTCAGATACTTGGCGGAGCAAAAAAACTTTATATCTGGGGGATTGTTGGTCTTGTCCCAAAAACTTTAATGATTACCCGAATAGGAAATTTAACTTCTCATCCAAAGGACGGCACCTGTTACAATGCAGCACTTTCCCAGCACTGCCAATCGACTGAGGCCAGGACACTGGGACTTGTTTAAACAGCAGCTCAATGCTGTGATGGGGGAAGGTGGGGTGAGTGCTCTGGAGACATGAGGTCAGAAATGATCTTTATATAACATTGAATTGGAGCTTTTTCCCGTCAGCTATTTCTCTCTGAATGATTGCTACCTTTAGCAGGTCACCATCTTGCAAGCCAAGCCGTTGTTGAATGTTCCTTATGAGTTGCTCGGACAGGGTGATCTCTCTGGATGCTTTTTTGATGTTCTGCTCCAGCTTCAGAAGCAGATCTGCCTCCCTTTCCTTCAGTCTCTGAGCCAGAGCCTCTTCCTCCTCACTGAGAAACAGGTGGAGTTTCCCAAACTCATGAGCCATGTTCTTCTGCAGAGCAATCATTCCTCTCTGTCGAAATCCATCCCAGCATTAACAAACAACTTTAGCATCAATATCATCAACAATATCAATGTCATCATCAACATGAACATCACCAACAAGAGCAATATCATTGTCAACATCATCATCACCATCATTATCATCAACATCAATATCACTATCATTATCATCAACATCAATATCATCATCATCATTATCATCAACAACAAGATTACATGTGTATAGTGCCTTTCACGTTGGGAGGACCTCTCAAGGCGCTGGACAGAGTACAGCATTTCAGACCCAAGCTGAGGTCGGGTGGGGAAGGGAGGGGAGGGGAAGGAGGGGGTGGTCAATGACATGGTCGAAGAGGAGGGTCTTGACATCATCAACATCATCAGCATCATCAACATCAATTTAATCAGCATCACCAACAACATCATCAACATTAAGTCAATCAGCATCACCAACAACATCATTAACAATACCAACATCAAAACATCATTAACAACAACGTAAGTTCCAAATCCCAACCCCCAACCTTGTGACTCTGAGGTGAGGCAGCGTCTGTAGAGTCAGTCGCTCACCTTCACATCGGCCACACTGCTCTCCTCTGCTCTTCTGGTTTCCAACACCTCATCTGCGTGTCTGCTAATCTTCTCCATTGCCTCTTGCAATTTGCCCTGGAATAGAGAATATTTTCGGAATGACGCAAACCAGACAACAACAAAAGCAATAACATGTATTGTACAGTGATGGGACAGAAACCCATCAGCGTACAATACAGCGCCTTCACATGGGGTACCAATAATGCTGTTGTGAAGTAGGGTGGGGTGGGGGAGGGGGGGGGACGAGGGGTGGGGAAGCTATTTGTTAATTAGAGCTCTAATAAACCAACTGAAAAGACATCACCATAGCTAGTTGTCAGCTTGGGTCAGTCACACACTCTCACCTTTTATTGGGAGTTTTACGAGTCCAAGCTCCACATCAAGACTTTGAGTTTACAGTCAAGACTGACATTACATCGCAATGCTGGGGGAGTACCATCAGGTGGACACGACTCGAATAGAGAAGGGAATATCTCTCTACCAGAGATATGTGTGTCTTCGAAGGAGTTGCATTAAAGTGAAAGCTGGACCTTCACATGAGGAAGAGAGGAATGAAAGGGAATAAGGAGTGGATGGAGGCTCATGTGCAGTATAATCATTGGTACGGACTGGTTGGCCTGTTTCTGTGCTGTACATTCTTTGTAAATATTAATTACATTAAATATTATAAAATACCATATAAATATATTCAATATTATTATAGATTTATTTTAGTACAGACGGGTGACTGAACAGTACTGTGCTTAAGCGTATTCAAACCAAGCTGAGAATTCCATGCATCCCACCTACGCATAGATATCCCGGAGATAGATTGTTGGTAAGGAATGTGCGCGTTCTCCCTGGAGGAATGCATCCTGCTTACCTATTTTCAGAAAGTATTAGGCGCAGGACAGCAAGAGATAAAACTTGGGGTTGCAGAATGTGCTTTGGGGTAACTGCTGGAGTCTAACCAGTTAAACCCGCATAGCTTGCCGTTGATATTGTTGTCCAACAAGCTTTCCTGCTACTTGTTCAGCTAGGTCAACAACAACAACAACACATTACACTTGTAGAGGACCATGTTACCCGTTAGGGCTTTGGCTACAGGGTTAACAAGAGCTGAGTGGGATGACTTTCTGGCCCTTCCAGGTCCTGCTGATGAGCCAGCCTGGGCTCGGCTGTGCAAAGACCTGCAATACTGTGGACCCACCTGGCTCAGGAACCAGACGAGAGACTGTCACAGAGTATGGGCTCGATGCTGACTTTCTGTTGCCAACCATGTCACTGTGGAGCCAGTTCAGCCCTAAGGAAACCCACTTACTACCCTCCCACCCGAGAAATGTTATTATTGACACGATATTAATGATATTTAACATCCGGTTACTAATTGACATTAATAATTATTGTTGATATTGTGGTAAACACAGCTCATAAACAAATTCAGGTAACAATCAGAAGCTACTTTGCCTTGTATAGAGCCACAGCCTCCCTTATGGGAGTGGCTGTGTGAGTCCTGTGAACGCTGCATACACACTCGAGACAGATGGCCCTCTGATCAGTCTCGCAAAACACTTTCAACGGCTCGCCATGTTCATCACAGCCCAGCCCTGTCTCCCCACAAGTTGGACTCAGCATCACTTCGCTCCCCACGATCCTGGGCAAATCGTCTCTCACAGTGAACTGTTGCTGCATTGAGGGCAGGAGACAGCTCCCTGGTCCGTCACCAGACACTGAACAACAGACACTCAGCAGTAGACGTGGCCGTAGTTTAACTTCATCAGGTCCATGTAGAAATCCAGGCAGAACGAACAAGTGGCTTCACTTTTTATGATCTCCATTTCCTCCCGATCTGTTTCCATTTCACAGGCTGCTCCGCACAGCTCGTCTTTACAGTTTCCCAGCCATCCAGGAAGTTATTGCTGTGTGTAGAGGGAGGGAGGCACGGAGAGCCCTTTGACCATAACAAGTTGGTTTATAATGGGGCAGGGCATGGTGGTGGCTCAACCGGCTCCTGAGATAGGCAACCCATCAACGTGACAGAA
This sequence comes from Callorhinchus milii, assembly GCF_018977255.1. NCBI lineage: Eukaryota > Metazoa > Chordata > Chondrichthyes > Chimaeriformes > Callorhinchidae > Callorhinchus > Callorhinchus milii. The sequence continues at coordinate 2,866,607 of NW_024704771.1, forward strand.
CCTTGATCTCTGAAACAAAAGTGAAACCAGAGGAGAGAGAGAGAGAGAGAGAGGGGAGACAGAGAGAGAAGCTGTGACTGTAACCAGAGGAGAGTATGCATGATCAGCCCGGGGTCCGACATACTTGGAAACCTATCAACCTGATCAAGCGGGTGTCTGACCCACATGGAACTCAGCCACCATGATCAGCCAGGCGTGTGACATGTGAGGAAACACATCGCTGTGATGGAGCGTAAAAACAGACAAAAAGTTCCATGCATTCCACCTATTGAAAGTATTGAAAATGAGCCTCGCCAAGCCCCGCTGGCTCCCTATCGCCGAGTGGATCGAATTCAAGTTACTCACACTCGTTTTCAAATCCCTTCATGCCCTGGCACCTCCCTACCTCTCCCGCTCACCCCCCCCCCCAACCAACAACTCGCTGCCTCTGCTTGACTGGCTCCGGCCTCTTCGCGTACTTTGTATTCTGCGTTCCACCATTGGTGGCTGTGCCACTATGTCTTGAAACTCTGGAAAACTCTTCCTCTATCGCTCCGCCTTGCTTGTCCATTCCTTTCCCATATTCCCGTCGCACCTGAAGACTTTCTATTTGTCCGTACCTATGGTTACATCCCCCTCGCCCCGGGTCAGCATCGTGTTCCGTCACTGTCAAGTGATCTGGGACGCTACCCTACGAGAAGGCCGTTATATAAATGCAATTTGTTGTTGAATATATTCGTAGTTATCAGAACACTGGAAAATGAAATAGTAGATTTTCTTTAACATACGATACCGCAGTTGGCCAGAATGAGGAGATGTTGTACTGTGAAGTATCAAAGCCCTCCACAGAGCGCCACCTGTGTGTTACTGTAAGACTCAACTATAATGAGTGTATAGCTGCGTAGAATTGAGTGGTATTTTAATAACAGCAACAGCAACAAATTGCAATTATTCAGCACCTTTTATGTCAGGTGGATGCCCCAAGGCTCTGGACAGTCAAGGGTTTGCAACTGAGCTGGGGGTTGTGATCAGAGAGGGATGGAAGGTAGGGGCATGGGATGGGAAGATGACCTAAGGTGCGGTCAAAGAAGGTCTTGAGATGAACCTTAAGAAAGGCGAGTGAGGGTTGAGTTGTAGGTGTTCCGGGATGGGAGAGGCGGACAGTTTCACATGATTATATTTTCACATGATTTAGGTATTGTGATGGTGAAAATCTCCACTTCAGTCATTGAAAATTGTGTGTGAAATAAACTGAAAAACCTCATTCTGTGCCCAGGTCTGGTATTGCAATTAATAAACCCACAAAAGTGGCTGTTTATCTGAATGTGGAAGCTTCAGTGGGCATCTGCAGTCAGTACAGAGCGTAGAGACAGGTACTAAAGGCCGTCACTCCAGCTAACACAATCTTTTCTCTGTTCCTGTGATTGGAATCTGACTCTGGAAATAAATATTGAGCAGATTTTTGTTCTCACTCCTCACCCCCTCGAGCACCAGCATGTCGACATTTTCTGTTTCAGCTCCAGCCTCTCAGACTCTGGATCCTAACACATCCCTGGCTCAGCCTGTCTGAGGACTGGACCCGAGTGAGAGCTGGTGTCGGAGAGAAGCAGGTTCCTGACACCCTGGAGAGGTTCAGTCACTGGCCTGGAGTCCTGGGGGTCTGAGGGGTTCACATCAGGGAGACACAGTGGGGAGGTGGGGGTGGGGAACAGCACGCTCTGGATTGTGGGGTTGGCCCGAGAGTCTGTGCCCAGGAAGAGGTTATTCATACATGGACCTGAGGTGAGCATTTGGGCTGTGTGGCAGCACAGTGGGCAATATAAAGCTCTAACCTCATCTCATACCCCCTTGCCCTGGGCATGAGACCCCGGGTGCTGGGCGCGTACCTGGGCTATGCAGGAGGACACTGTAGGATGCTGACTTCATGTTTCTTCTCTTCACTTCCTCCGACACGTTCATTGAGAAACTCTATCCTTACTTCAGCGCTGGCTGTGCCACCGAGTCCCTGACACTGATTCACTGACAGCACAACAGTGACTAATGAGAGCATTAATGTGAGTCACGTGTTACTGGGCAGAGAGAGGGGGCGAGGGTGGGCAATGATGGGGAGAAGGTGCCATCGGCTTTGGTTTGCTAAAAATAGACAAGACCTGCTGCTCCCTGCACTTTGAACTTTGAGGCATTGATATCAAATATAAAACATATTATGATAAACTCTTGGAACTAATGCTTTGATCACATGGCCCTGCCCAGGAATCGCTTTCCATGTAACTGTACAGCAAAAAACACTCGTGAACCTTGTGAAAAGTTATGGTGTAACCGTTATTACACAGTAAAGTGGACAAATGTGCAATCTCTCTGTGTGACATGTGAGACTGTGATGTCAGGATGGCCTGTGATGAGATATGGGACACAACACAGAATGAGGAGCAGATACAGGAGACTCCAGACTGTATAATGTCACGCAGCAAGACAAATTATATCAAGCTCCGACTGTTAATATCAGACAAAGATATCTCTGATAGTGTCAGAATATATAGACTCGTCACTGTTAATGTCAGATTTCATAGAGGTGTCACTGTTCACATCCGACTATATGAAGGTAGTTATTGCTAATGTCAGACTATATAAAAGTGTCAATGTTAATATCAGATGAAATAGAGATGTCACTATATTAAGGGGATCATTGCTAATATCAATAATATTGATAAGTAAATTTCAATATCAAATAAGTAACATTGCACGCCTCTGCCACTTGCCAGTGCCTCCAGTCTCTGCTCCCTCACTGTGCTCCACGAGCCTATAAACCGTTCATCACAGGTTAGCAATGCCATATTTGTCAGTTGTAAATATTGATCAACAATATCATAAAAAAGAAAATACAATAATAATTGTTATATTATTATAATAATATAATAGATTATAATAATATTACCCCATGAGGTAATATTATTATTATAATAAAACACAATAATAAAAGAATAATATTGCGATGTGAACCGGGTGATGTTCAAGCAGAGACATGGTGACCACAAGGTTGTCCCTGTGGCGTCAACTCACAATGGTCTCCAGACGTGACAAGGCTTGTAAGCTAAATAATGAGCTGTTGCTGACAATCAGGAGCTGGTTCCTGTCGCTTCCCACCTGCTCCATCCTTGGGGAGCTTCACATCTCCAGAGAAGAGCCAGGAGTCCGCCTCGGAGCTCTCACTGCTATGCAACCGCCTCATTTATCATTCTGACAAAGACTAGAGTGATAAACCACCAAGACAACTGTCCACAAACCTCTCCACACCACCCCCCCCCCCCCCCCCACACACACACACCCTGACACACACTACACACACTCACATAGACACTCTGTCACCCACACAGATCCACCCACGAACAGGCTCTCAAGCCCCCTCACATACTGACTCACACACTGTCAGATATACACACACACTCTGCCACACACCAAATTACACAGACACCCTGACACATTTGCTCACAAAGCCTCAACACGTTTGGATGTGTATATCAAATACAAGGATAATTATTATTACAGTGGAGTATCAAGTGGAAGTTTGTTCTTGGTTTCTTTAAGAAGCAAATAGCTTGTGGCGTTTTTAATTTAAAAAATAACCCCAAAGCCTTCTACCAGAGGTGTGATTGCAATCCGATTGGCATTGAGTGACGTGAGAATCTTTCCCGTATTGGGATCGGGGGTGGGAGGAGGAGGAGGTGGGTGGAGTCCTGTAGCTCAGTGGTTAGAGCACTCACCTCACAAGGGAGAGGACTTGGGTTTGATTCCCAGGCAGAGCGGAAAGTTAGGCAACTTTTCGTTCACCCCACATGTCTCTGTTTACCTAGCAGTAAGCAGGAACCAGGTTGTTAGTTAATTCGTAGATCAATTTCCAGGGTAATAATCCCTTCAACAACAACAAAAAAAAGTTGTTCAGGTGACTTGTCTACCTTGAGCACCGAAAACCTTTTTAGTACCTCCTCTCAGTTTATTCTTATCCTATCCAATTTCTCTATAATCTTCTCCGATACTGTGGCATTGGCTGCAACCTCTTCTTTTGTGAAGATAGATACAAAGGACTCATTAAGTACGTCAGCCATGTCCTCTGCCTCCACAAGAAGATTTCCTCTTTGGTCCCTAATTGGACCCACCCTACCTTTGACTAACCTTTTATTCTTTATATGCTTATAAAATTCCTTAGGGTTCTCTTTCATGTTACCTGCTAATCTCTTCTAATGTTCTAACAGCCTTCTGACTGCGATCAAAGGTAGGATGAGTGGAAATTTCCTGCAGCTGAACGTTGGCAAGCCAGAAGCCATACTCTTCGTTTCCCTTCAATGTCTTCTTTCCTGCGGGAACAGAGAGACCTGGGGTTTCACATAACTAAATATTTGAAGGTGGCAGGATAAGTTGACAAAGCTGATAAAGAAGTGTTTGGAATCCTTGGCGTTATAAATAGTGGCATAGTGTATAAAAGCAAGACGTTATGTTGAATCTTTATAAATCACTGATTAGGCCTTAGTTGGAGTATTGTGCCAATTCTGACGCCACACTTGAGCAACAATAGAGAGGCAGTTTCTGTTTGTGGGTGGGTTGAACCAGAGGACACAGTTTCTCCCTATTTACTCTGTCAAAATCCATCATAAATTTGAACACTTCTAACTTTCTTGGCTTTAAGGAGAAAAATCCCAATCTCTCTAGTTTCTCACACGATTGAAATCCCTCATGCCTGGCTAATGATTTGACTGAGTTCAAATCTGATTTAACAGTCCACTGTAGATCTGTTTGGACCACATCAGAATTTACAGCTCCACCCACGGCTCTGCTAAATGGTCCTTCTAATCCAAGATAATCATGCAAGCCAGGACAACCCCAGGCTTCTCTTATCCACTACCATTCGGCTCCTCCGTCTACCATCTCATGCCTTGCCCATCCTCTCCTCTAACTCAAACTGTGAGGAGATGCTGGATTTCCTCGAGACCAACATTGAGGGATGTGTTTAGACACATCCACCCTCCCAAATGCCACCCCTACCCCAACTCTCCCTCATACTCCGGGCTCTACCCATCCCTTCTTGCACACCTTCATACCTGTCTCCTCCTCTCTCAACACTACTATAGCCCACAGTCCACCACCAGCTCCCTCGACCACATCCCCACCCCATTCCTTATCACCCAACTCAACCTCCTTGTCCCTGTACTCTCAGACCTTGCGAATCTCTGCCTATCAACTGGCACTGTTCCCACCCTTTTGAAACAGCTGTAATCATTCCTATCCTCAGAAAACCTTCCCTGCACCTATCCCTGCTTACTGATTTTGGCCCCATCTCCAACCTTCCTTTCCAAGGTCCTTGAAAGAATTGTTGCTTCCCAGCTTTACTCCTTGGTTAGGAGTGGCTAACCAAGTGGCGTCCATTTCCATAGTGAAGTTTCATGTCTTGTTTGAATGTATTGTGGAAGTCAATGAACTCAACTTGGTTAGGAAAACTAAGAAACCTAACCAAGTTGGGTTCATTGACACAATACATTCAACAAGACATGAAACTTCTGCTATGAAAATGGAAGCCACAGGAATTCATGTCTAAATCTTGGATTTTAACCAAGTGTGTTCCAGCTCAAGTTGGGATATTTCTTAAATTCTTCTTTCTTCAGGCAACTTAATATTAATCAGATGCATCACATTAATGCATTTATTCTGGTCATGGATATCTCATGTCTATAGCCTTGCTTCAGGTTGTCTAAACTAGACTGAACGTTTCACATTTGATGTAGCTCTACAGATTTAATTGTTCCTGTGGGTGGAAAGGAACACTCTCCAATTTGCTAATCCCCCTCACTCCACAACCAGACCTAGAGAGATGCATTCTGCTTACCTAATTCAGGGCAATGTCGGGCACATATTGGTGGGAGCGAATTTTTGAGGAACCAAGAATATTTGTTGGCGGCCTGTTGCAGATTACCCAGCTCATAATGGATTGCTTGTCATTGAGAGCACTCCTTGGCAATCTTTCAACTCTTGGTCCACCTGGGACTATTTTACCTATCAGGGCAATGTTCACCGGAGCACATTGGGAAAAATTCTTAACCTGAGTGACCTTCAACGCAATGGAAATTATGTAGGCTGGCTGATCTGTCACCTGCGTTGCCCTGTTGAACTGTGGCCTCGCCTGGCTCAGTCCTACTGAAGACAATTGCATGGGTGTGATAGGACCTGGAACGTGTCCCATATTTATTTTGTCCATGAATCAAAAAACCTGGATTGGTTCTCTTTCATATATTACAAATTTCACAGCACCTTAAGATGCTATGTGAAGTGCCCTTCCTGGCAAAAGTTTGGGAATGTTTGTTGCAAATCAACTTGATTCACACCTCTCCCTTCACTCTCTGCTCGAATCCCTCCTGTCCAGTTTTCGCCTGTCCTCTCTCTTTGTGATCACGGCTCAATCTGCTCCTCATTCTCCTGGATTTCTCCTCTACCACCTCATTCACTTTAGACTGCACTTAAATGATTGAATCCTACTTAACAAACCACCAACAACACATGTCGGCAAATGTTTTTTCCTCCCTCCCACAACTGGTCACTTGCAAGGTATGCCAAGGCTCCATTCTTGGCCCCTTTCTTTTCCTGATCTGCATTCTTTATATCGGCAATGTCATCCACACCTACTTCTCCTACTCCTCCAGCTGCAACTCCCAGTCCATCTTTTTTGATGGAAATCAATGCCTGGAGGTGCACAAATTTCCTGCAGCTGAACATCAGCAAGATGGAACCCATACTCCTTGACTCCCATCAATGTCTTCTTTTCTGCAGATCTGAACTCCTCAATCTACCTGGGCTCTGCTTCAGAATCACTGAACCCATACACAAATTAGGTGTCAGGTTCGATCCCCAGCTTTCCTTTCTACCCCACATCCATTCCCTGACCAGGACCGCTGTTTTCCACCTCTATCACATTGGCCGCTTCTGTTATTACCTCAGGAGTCAAAACCCTCATCCACAACTTTGTCACTTCTCAGCTGAACTATTCAAATGTCCTCCTCACTGGATTTCCATTTGCACCATACACAAGATTCAATTAATTCAGAACTCCACTGCCTGGATACTAACACCGACAAAACTCTGCACCCCTTCACACCAGTCGATCCCAATTAACGAACGGATTGACTTCAAGATCCAATCACTCTTTTTCAAATCTCTTCATGCACTTGCACCTTCCACATATCCCTCCTGCTTGAGCACCCCCCCCCCCCCCACCCACCACCACAGCCCCCCACCCCGCACCCGGACCACAACACACTGTTTCCACTTGGCTGGCTCTGATTTCCCTCGCCCCCCACCCTCTCGAACCTTGGTGGACGTACTTTCAGCCGCTATGGAGCTCTGAAACTCTCTCACCCAATGCCTCCACCTTGCCCTCTCCCTCCCCGCTTTCAAATCCTGACTAAAGACCTTCCTTTTTGACCGTGCTTATGGTCAACTCTGCTTCCCCCTGGCTTGGGGGTCAGACTTCAAGTGCTCCGGGATGCTACACCTCTTGCATTTCCCATGTCCCACTATACCTCAAAACTTTGGAACTCTCTCACACAAACCTCCACCTTGTCCTCTCCTTTCCTGTTTATAGATCACTCATGAAGACCTTGCTCTTTGACCACCGCTGTTAAGGTTTCCATAACATTAGACGTTGTGATCGGCGCTATATGAATGCAAGTTGTTGTTGTCCTTCTGCCGAGATAAAATGCAATGCCAACTGCAAAGAATATTATATGAAATGTAAAAATTCTATGTGGAGTCCCTGGGTTTGCTCCCAGGCTATGTGTATAATTGACTGTGTGGAGTCTCTGGCTTCATTCACACCCTCTTCCACACATCACAAAATTTCCCACAAAATCCAAACTATTTACTTACAAATTGGAGGAACAAAATAAAGAAAGACAGAGGTAACAGTATATACAGAATACAAATATTACAAACTATAGTAATAGGAAGCATAGAGATGGACTTCACAATTGAAATTCTAAACGCCGATTTTAAGAGGTTTCTAGGAAACACTACGTCCATCTCACAACATGATGAGTGGCTGAACATCATCAGCTCACAAACCTTGTCTCATAAAACTTCCTGCCAACTGAGGAGTCCTGCAGCTCAGCGGTTAGAGCACTCGCCTCACAAGCGAGTGACCTGGGTTCAATTCCCAGGAAAGCGAAATGTTGGGTAAGTTTCCTTACTCCATGCACCTCTGTTTACCTAGCAGTAAGTAAGAATCTGTTTAGTCAATTGGCAGATTGATTCTTGTGGGTAATAATTCCTTCCAAAAAAAAATGTTACTTTAATTCGTGACTGTTTGTGTGACACTGCTGTGCAAAATTGGCTGCCGCATTACACCCACAAAATATTCACTTTACAATATGTTCGGTGAAATGCTTTGAGACATCTTGAAGATCTGATAAGGCATTATATTAAAGTGGGTTAGGAGGTCGCAGAGCTAGACTTCTTATCCTGATCTGTATCTTCTGTGTGATGGGAAGCAAGTGGAGTTGGGAGAGGATCGAGGTGATCAGATCATGGAGCCTGGTGCGGGAGAGGACATGAGCTGCAGAGTTCTGGATGATCTGCATCCTATGGAGGGAGGAATTGGGAGGCTGACAAGCAGGAAGTTTGCTTCGTCTGAAAGCCTGAAATAAGGAAACTTACCCAACATTTCGCCCTGCCGGGTAAAGTCCTGTGGAGCCCTGTAGCTCAGTGGTTAGAGCACTCGCTTTGCAAGTGAGAGACCCGAGTTCAATTCCAGGCAGAGGGCGAAACCTTGGGCAAGTTTCCTTACTCCACACAGAGCCTAATAATAATCCCTCCAAAACTAAAAACAATAATTAAATCAGTCATTTTCAATCTACGACTGTTTGTGGGACATTGCTGTGCGCAATTGGCTGCCGCGTTCGCCCACAAATATACAGTCAATTCACTTTACAATGTGTTCTGTGAAGCGCTTTGGGACGTCCTCCCAACGTGAAAAGCGCTATATCAAATGCAAGGATTATTATTATTATTATTATAAAAGATTACTATTCTTGATAGTGATAGATTTCTTGAATAGTACTTGTCAGTGTGTGTGTGTGTGTGTGTTCGTTTGTGTTTGTGTGTGTACTGTGTTGCTAAGACAGAATGGCAGCACAGCTAAGTAAGGTAATGTTAGTGCCCCAGTAAGTGATTGATGGGGTCAGCGAAGATGGATTTGAGCCGTTGCCTGAATTGGGTCTGGGTCACACCATAGATGGCAGTGTTGGTGCATGAGCTGAGGAGCTGCAGCATGTATCCCACCTCCTCAGCGATGGTGAAAGGGCTGCTGTAGTCAGACTGCAGGTGCTCGGCCTCTGTTACCATCGCATACATGAAGGTGACAATGTAGGTGAGCCAAAGCAACACAAAGCTGCCCGAGATGGTAAAGAGCAGGATTATGGATTTCCGCCGACTCTCCATCTCCTTGTCCGTCCCCTTTGCAGCCCCTCGCAGACCCTGGCGCACCCTGCTGGCCAACAGCACGTGTCTGATGGTCAGGGTGTTGAAGAGGAGGATGAGGATGAAGGGAAGCAGTGGGTTTGCAATAACATCCAACCAGGCAAAGACGCTCCAGGCTGGAGAGGTGTAAACATTGGGCTTGACGGAGCAGTACCAGGGCTGTCCATTGATTACCAACTGTGCTTGGAACATGAAATAAATGGGGATGTTCTCCATGCATAAAACTGCACAGATTATCCAGATCACCAAATCCGCTGTCCTCTCGGTGCAGTACTTGGTTTTGAGCTTTGGGCAGCAGATGGCTGTGAAGCGGTCGAAGGTGAAAGCCACGGTCAGCCAGACAGAGGTTTCAATGATAACGTTGCAAAGCGTCAGATGCAGACGGCACACAGGTGTTCGGTGTGTGGGTGAGTGAGGAAGGTAGAAGTAAAATGTCTCAAACAGGATCACGTCAAAGACCATGACCAACAGATCGGCAACAGCCATTGCCACCAGGTAGCGAGTGACACATTTGGAGAGTCCACACATTCCCTGAGCCAGGACCACAATGGTCAATGCGATCCCTGCAGGAAAGTCACAAACACAATCTACATTTCAGTGGATCTGGGAATGTGAACAGCATTGGCTCATCATTGATCATGCCTGACAGCGGACTAGTGGAATTGATTCCATCCTTTGTGGTGATCTCATCAGTTTGGGCAATGCTGATAACAGAAGAATTGCAGTGGATCGGTCAAAGGTGAAGGATATCTCATCGACAGCAATTGGAGAGACAGACTGGTCATTGTGAGCAGAGACTAATTCATGCCTGTTAACTGAAGCCCAAACTAGTCGGTTGGTATGTGTGACAGAAAAAGATTTCAGCGGCAATCGGTTACATTCCAGCAATTACAGCTTTCCACTCCACCGAAACCCAATGCAAAGTCTTGCATCCCTAAACATAGTCTTATGCCAAAATGTGCCTCGTACTCTACACAGCAATGGGTAAGCAAACAAATGTTTTAATGGGGAGATATTCACCCATTAGAGATATAAATAAACTTCATTGCAGCAGTGGTAAGCATGTGTGGACCTCTGTCAGTTTAGATACTCCTAATAGTTTTCACCAGAAACAGATGCCTGACAAAACAGACTCACTTTCCTAAGAGAGAATGTGAACAGCTTTTCAGACCTTCATCCTTGAATCAGATCAGTTCCTCGCGCTTCCAGAATCTACCCCTTTGTCTCTCCCTTCGTAGCATCAAGCTCCTTCTTAACATCTCAACTTCCACCTTCCTTCCAGATAACTGGTGAGATCCCAGCTTCCACTTCTGTTCTGTCCCAGGTCTTCTGTTCTGTCCCAGGTCATTTGTTTGTGAGGTTAGTGCTCTAACCACTGAGCTGCAGGACTCCATATAGCCATGAACCTATGACTTTGGGTTACTAGAAAGTAGTAATATTTATGATAATCCTTGCATTTGATATACCACTGTAAAGTGATTTGACTGCGTGTTTTGTGTGTTGAAATGTGGCAGCCGGTGGTGCACAATAATGTCCCACAAGCAGTCATGGAGTGTGTGTCCAGTTTTATTTGGGGAATCTATTGGCCAGTAAACCTGAACATACAAATCAGACTTTAGTTTTATCCTCACATGAAGGACAGAACCTTCAACAATCTCCAGCATTGAGTGACATCTTAGGCTATGTGATTCCAAATCCCGACATGGGCTGGAACCCATAACCTTCTGACTCAGAGGCAAGAGTGTTACCATTGCACTAGGCTGACATAGATTGTTTCCAGTTTACTTTCTCAATACCATATAGCATATTTAACATGATATAATAGTATAGTTTGATGATTTGATATGTATCACATCCTTTCAGTAGCATTTCTGTCGTAAATTTGCCCTTCATCGCTATGAAGTTGCATCTTAACATATCCTGAAAATATTGTTCTTCATTTCCTTTCACAGATGACGTTCTCTCTCTCTGTGAGCAGGGCTCCCTCTGCCTACTCATCCCCTCGGACCTACCTGCCCTGTTCAACAAATTACACCGTGCTATTCTGCAGATTACTGTTTAAAGCACTCGCCTCACAAATGAGAGGACCTGGGTTCGCTTCCCGCCCAGGGTGAAACACTGAGGATGTTTTCTGACTCCACATGCCTCTGTTTACAAAGCAGTAAAGTGGAATCCAGATGTTTGTCAATTGGCATATTGCTTTTCCGGGGTTAATAATTCCTTCAATAAGTTAGTTAATTTATTTGGTCGCTCAATCCATGACTGTCTGTATGAAACTGCTGTGCTCAATTGCTGGGCGCCTTTCCGCCACAAAATATACATGCAGTTCACTTCGCAGTATATCCTGCAAAGCTCTTTGAGATGTCTCGAAGATGTGATAAGGCGCTATAATAAATAGATTATTTATTATCCTCCTCCACCATCTGTCTACCCACATCAACTCATTGGTACCAGGATCTCTTTCCTCCACCACAGCCAGATTGCCCTCCTCTGATTGTACCTTATCTGAAAAGCATCCAAAAGCCTCGTCTATGTGTTTTGCATCTCCCACCTTGATTAGTCAAATGCCCTGCTCACCAGTCTCCCCACCTTCACTATCCGCAAAATCCACAAAATCCAGCATCTCGCCACCCACATACAATAAGCACAGTTCCCCCACTACACCAGTACACTGGCTTTCTATCACTAAATGGATCGATTTAAAGTCTTCATACTCGTTTTCAAATTGCTTTACGCCCTGGCACCTTCCTATCTTTCCGACCTGCTTACTCGCCAACCCACTACCCGTTGTCTCTGCTCGACAGGCTCTGGCCTCCTGCTTCCACCATCTGTGGCTGTGCTTTCAACCACTACACCTGAAACCCTAAGACCTTTCTCTACGGCCGTTCTTAAGGTCTCCTCCCATCTGACTGGATCGGCATCATGCTGCGCCACAGTGAATATATACTACTACTAATAATAATAATCCTTGCAGTTGACATAGCGCTTTTCACATCTTCTCGACGTCTCAAAGCGCTTCACAGAATATGCTGTAAAGTGAATTGACAGTATATTTGTGGGTGAAACGCGACAGCCAATTGCGCAGAGCAGTGTCCCACAAAGCACAGTGACGTGCTATAGGACACTACCCTGCATGAGAGGCACTATGGATATGCAAGTTATTTGTTATTGCTCAACTGTTTGTTCCTGGTTTTCTTGCTTTTTTTCCCTCTCATTGGTTCCATTCCACGTTGAGCCACTGTAAAGCGTTTTGGATGGTTAAAGGTACTAAACAAGTCTAAATTGTTGTTTCAGTTTTTGTAGCCTCACCTCACGGCACCCAATATCTAGCTGTCAATCTAATTTCGCCTTCACTATACCTTTCCAAATTTGAGATGTCTTTCTTGTTTCAAAGAGAATAGAATTATGTATTGGGTTTTATTATATGTTTGTACCTGGTGCTGTCTGAGTTAGATTGTCACCTGATCTCTCTACTGACTCTCATAGCGCATCCTCTAACACTGGGGATCAGGCTGGTTGCTCTCCTCCAGTGAAGAGATAGCACTGTCAGGTGCACAGACACAGCTGTGAGACTTGGCTTTGCCCGAGTGAGAGTTACTTGCAATGACTTACCAGGAAAACCAATGAGTCCCAACAGAGGATAAAACACCTTTGTTATTTCCATCAATCCCACCATTCTCAAGCAGTGCTGGCTGGCAACCTCCCTAATGCTGAAGGTTGAAAACTACGTCCCATCCCTTCAGAGCTTCCCCACTTTTTGTAGATGTGAATCTGATCCACTGGGACACTGATTGCAGAAGCAGGAAGTCACCTTCTCATAGGAACAAACATCTGGAAGCAGCTACGCTCATGCCATTCCCCACCCAATGCATTTTTTTTTAAAAAAAGCAACAATAAACAGAGCAAGCAAGATGCTGGGCTCCACCCCCAGATCTGTACAGTTCAAGTGCACAGCAGTTAGTCTCAAACTGCACAGTCCGTGGTCAGTTACTTGGAGTACTACAAAAAGATCTGCTCAGGACCCAGATGATGGAGCTTGAAATCAGTATGAAAGGTGTGCAAATCAGCAGGAATGTTCCTGCTGCCCATCGCTCTCCTGTGTGCATCTGTGTGTATTACATAATGTGTGTGTGCTTACACATGTGTATCTGTTTACATATGTATGCATGTGTGTGTGTGTTTACATATGTATGTGTGTGTACTTTGGTTAGGAGAGTTCAACTGCTGTTTGGTATGCAGCCGAATGCAGGTAAAACACTCCTGCATGGGTTTGTCACTTTCTCCTTGGATTACACCAACGCCCATCTCGCAGGCTCCCCATCTCCATCATTCACAAGATCCAGCTCATTCAAAACTCTGCCCCCCACGTACTGACCCGAATCAAAATCCATAATCACTTCTCACCAGTTTTCACCAGCCTCACACGCCTAATAATAATCCCTCCGAAAAACAAAACAATAATAAATTGGTCATTTTCAATCAATGACTGTTTGTGGGACATTGCTGTGCGCAATTGGCTGCCGCGGTCGCCCACAAATATACAGTCAATTCACTTTACAGTATATTCTGTGAAGCGCTTTGGGATGTCTAGAAAACGTGAAAAGTGCTATATCAAATGCAAGGATTATTATTATTATTATTATTATTACGTCCACTGGCTTCCCATCACTAAACACATCGGCTTCAAGATCCTCAGACTCATGTTCAAATGCATTCACTCCCTGGCACCTTCCTACCTCTCCGACATCCTCACTCCCCGTGCCACCACCTGGCACATCTGCTCTACTGGCACTGACCTCTTGCTCATTTCTTGCACCCGCCAACCCACTATCAGAGGTCACTATGCCCCAAAACTCAGGAACACTCTCCCTCAATCCCTCTGCCTTGCCCACTCTTTCCCCTCATTCAAGTCCCGCCTGAAAACTTTCCTGTTCAACCATGCTGGAGCAACCTCCCACCTCCCCCTGGCTCGGAGTGAGGCTCCACCACTGTTAAACACTTTGAGATGCTATCCTGCATGGAGGGCAAGTGCAAGTTGTTGTTGTGGTGGTGGTATAAGAGGACAACCAGGACACGATGAAGGGGCAGACCAGTGGGTAAACGTTAGGCCATTAATTATACATTTTTTGGTTCGACTCCAATGTAACAAACCACCAACACTTCTCAGCAAATGTATTTTCCTCCCGCTCCAGACTGGCCACTTGCAGAGTACCCCAAGGCTCCATCTTTGTTCTCCTTCTTTTGCTTATTTACTTTTTCTGTTTCAGCAATGTCATCTGCAGATATTTGGTCAACGTGGAATGCACCCAAATCAACTTCGCCTCCATCTGCGACTGTTCTATCAACCTGTTTGATGGACATCAAGGCCTGAATGAGCGGAAATTACCAGCAGCTGAATGTCGGCAAGACAGCAGCCATACTCTTTGAGTCCCATCAATTTCTAAGCTCCTGTGGGAACAGAAAGACCTAGGGGGGTTCACATACCTAAATATTTGAAGATCCCAGGATAAGTTGACCAAGCTGATAAAGAAGCATTTGGGATCGTTGGCTTCATAAATAGAGGCATAGTGTATAAAAAACAAGGAAGTTATGTTGAATCTTTACAAATCGCTGGCTAGGCCTCAGCTGGAATATTGTGCCAATCCTGGGCATCGCACTTTAGGAAGAATGTCACGATCTTAGAATAGCTGTTTCTGTTGGTGGGTGGGTCATTAGCTAGAGGACACCATTTCTCCCTATTTACTCTAGCAAAGCTCATCATAACTTTGATTGCCTCTAAGGAGAACAATCCTAGCCTCTCTATTATCTCAACACAATTGAAGACCCTCATCCCAGGTTTCATTCTGGTAAATGTTTTGACGTGGCTCAAATTGGATTTAACAGTTCACTGGCAGATCTGGCTGGACCACATCAATATTTATGGCTCCACCCTCACCTCTGCTAAATCATCCTTCTATTCCAAGGGATCTTGGTGGCCAAAGACAAGCCTTGGTTTCTCTTCTCCTCCAACACCCGGCTCCGCCATTCACTCTCTCATGCCTCACCCATCCTCTCCTACAACTCCAACTGCGGAGATTACCTCCACTGGAGATTGCTGGATTTCTTAAATAATAATAATAATAATCCTTGCATTTAATATAGCGCTTTTCACGTCGGGAGGACGTCCCAAAGTGCTTCACAGAACACACTGTAAAGTGAATTGACTATATTTGTGGGCGAACGCGGCAGCCAATTGCGCACAGCAATGTCCCACAAACAGTCGTAGATTGAAAATGACCAATTTCTTATTGTTTTTGGTTTTTTGGAAGGATTATTATTAGGCTCTTTGTGGAGTGTGGAGTAAGGAAACTTGCCCAAGGTTTCGCCCTGACCTGCCTGGAATTGAACTCAGGTCTCTTGCTTGCAAAGCGAGTGCTCTAATCACTGAGCTACAGGACTTCAAGACCAAAATCGAGGAGATCCGGTCAGTCACCTCCGCCATTCCAACTGTCACCCCCGCCCCATCTCACACTCACGCTCCAGACCCTACATCCATCCCTCCCCCCACATCTTAACACCTGTCTCCCCTTCCTCTCTCACCACCACTAAAACCCACATAAATTCCACCACCTGCTACCCCGACCCCATTCCTACACCTGTCCTTTCCTTTTTGCTCCACCTCCGTGTCCCTTTACTCTCAGTCCCCGTCAACCTCCCTCCGTAAACTGGCAGAGAGATAGAGTTGGGTGACATGTGCAAGTTGACCCTATATCTGTGGATGATGTCACCAAGAGGTATGTACAGACAGAGTTATGGACCCAAGCTGAGGGTCGGGGTGGGGCAACGGGCGAGGGCAGGGCGGGAAGCAGGGAGATCAAAAGAATGGTCGAAGAGGAGGGTCTTCTAGGTGGCGAGGCAGGGGGAGAGACGGAGGGACTGCAGGATGGAATTCCAGAGGGTGGGTGCAGAGTGGCAAAAGGCCCACCTACCGATAGTGGGGGGAGCAAGGCGGGGGATGTGAAACAGGCTGGAGCCCACTGAGCGGAGGGAGCGAAGAGGGTGGTAGAGTATTAGGAGGTTGGAGAGGTAGGGGGAGCAAGACCGTGGAGAGCTTTGAAGGTGAGTACCAGGATCTTGAACTGTATCCTCTGTGTGATTGGAAGCCAATGGAGTTGAGCAAGGATGGGGGTGATAGGGTCGCGGAGCCTAGTGTGGGAAAGGACATGGGCTGCAGATTTTCGGATGATCTGGAGCCTGTGGATGGAGGAATTAGGGAGACCGACAAGCAGTGAGTTTGTGTAGTCGAGCCTTGATGTAATGAGGGTTTCAGTGGCCTGTGGTGTGAGACAGGCGACGTTGCCAAGGTGGGGTAAGACAGAACAGGTCATGGCGCAGATGTGGGGCAGAAAGGATAGTTAAGGCTCAAACAAGATGGTGATGCTGTCAGTGCCTGAGGTGAGGAGGTGCTGACAACAACAAGAACAACAACAAGAAGATTGCATTTATAGAGCGCCTTTCATGTCGGGAGGACGTCCCAAGGTGCTGGATAGTTGGGTTGGGACCTGAGCAGGGGAGAAATGCTCAGAGTGAGTGGAGGGAAGGGAGGGAGCGAGGAGGGGGAAAATGGTCAGGGTGAGGGGAGGGAAGGGAGCGAGCGAGGAGGGGGGAAATGGTCAGGGTGAGGGGAGGGAAGGGAGGGAGTGAGGAGGGGATAGAGAGTTGAGAGGGGAGGTGAAGACATGGTTGAAGAGAAAGGTCTTGAGACCGGCCTTGAAGGAGGAAAGGGAGGAAGCGGCGAAGGCACTGGGGTATAGAGTTCCAGAGCCTCGGGGCTGAGAGGCTGAAAGCCTGGCCACCAATGGTAGGGCGGTTAGGGCGGGGGATGTGGAGCAGACCGGAGCCAGAGGGTACGGGCAGGTAAGTAGGAGGATAGTAGGTCGGAGAGGTAGGAGGGAGCGAGGCCGTGAATGGCCTTGTAGGTGAGGATGAGGATCTTGAATTCGATCCTCTGGGGGATGGGGAGCCAGTGGAGGCGAGCGAGGGTGGGTGTGATGTGGTCCCGAAGCCTGGTGCGGGACAGTACACGAGCTGCAGAGTTCTGAATGACCTGCAGTGTGGAGGGAGGTGCCGGGAAGGCCGGCGAGGAGAGAGCTCCCATAGTCCAGGCTTGAGGTGATAAAGGCGTGGACCAGTGTTTCAGCAGCGTGAGGGGTGAGGTAGTGCCGTAGTCTGGCGATATTCTGGAGGTGATGGAAGGCGGTGCCATTGTGGCGCGGATGTGGGGAAGAAACGACTGCTCAGGGTCGAACAGAAAGCCGAGGTTCCTGACCGGCTTTGAGAGGTGGAGAGTGCAGCCTTGGATGCTGATGCTGTCAGCGCCTGAGGTGCGGAGGCGCTGATGTGAGCCAATCAGGAGGGCCTCAGTTTTTCGCACGTTGAGCTGAAGAAAGTTGTCTCTCGTCCAGGACTCGATGTCGGACAGGCAGCTGTCAGGACATCGGTGGTTGTGGAGTTGAGTGTAGAGGAGGAAAGGTAGAGTTGGGTGTCATCCGCATACATGTGGAAGTTAACCCCATGTCTGCGGATGATGTCACCGAGGGGGAGCATATAGAGGGTGAAGAGGAGGGGACTGAGGGCAGAGTCCTGAGGGACCACACGAGACAGGTTGAGGTGGGAGGACAAGCGGTGGAGGAGGATAGAGTGGTCGACCGTATCGAATGTGGCTGATAGGTCGAGGAGGACGAGGAGGCAGAGGGAGCCCTGGTCGCAGATGGTCAAGATGTCATTAGTGACCTTGACCAGGGTGGTTTCCGTAATGGGAGCCAATCAGGAGAATCTCAGTTTGTTGACGTTCAACTGAAAAGAGTTAGCTCTCATCCCAGGAATTGATGTCTGACAGACATTCTGTCAGCACAGCAGCAGTCAGGGGTGGAGGCAGAGAGGTAGAGTTCGATGTCATCCGCAGACATGGGGAAGTTGACCCCATGTCTGCGGATGATGTCACCAAAAGGGAGAATATAGATGTTGCAGAGGAGGGGGCGAAGGTCCGAGCCCTGAGGAATGCCTTATGGGATGGTCGGGGGCTAGATGAGAAGCCATTTGAGGAGAGTTAGTTAGTTAATTGGGAAAGGTTTAATTGGGCATGAGGGATATCATAAGCAGAGGTTTCCTTGAATTTGCACTACCTCCGAATTGACATGATTGACAATAGAATACCACATTCTAGCTAACATTTTGTTGTTCCTGGTAGTAACTGCATATGTATCATGTGAACTAGAGGTTCACTTTTTGAGAGGAGGGAAGAGGGTAGCTTTGTTGTGATGAGGAATGTTGTAGCTAATTGGAAAGCTAACTGAGTTGGGTTCATTGACTTCCAAAAGACTTTCAACCAAGTCATAGATATACAGCTATGAATCTGGAAGTCACGGAAATACAAGTAAAAACATTGATTTGGATAGTTCTTTTCAAAGAGCTGGCACAGACATGATTGAAGGGCAGCCACTTAAAACAGTTGTTAAAAGAAAGCAGGGAGGTGAGGAGAAAATTTTTCACACAGCGAGTTGTTCGGATCTGGAATGCATTGCGTGGAAGCTGAACAACGTTTTAGAGAGAGTCGGATTACTATTTGGGGAGGACAAGTTTGCAGGGCTATCGAGTCAGAGCAGGGAGTGGGATTGAAGGGCGCTATATAAATGCAAGTTATTTTTAATTGTTGTTCTGTCAACTACATAGAATCATAGAATTAAACAGCACAGAACGAGGCCTCCTTGGTCTCCTATGTCACATCCACTTCACCATTGGCAGCAATGCTTTCAGCTTTGTAACACGCTCACTCAATCCCTCCATCTTGCCCTCTTTTTCTCTTTTACAGATCATCCATGAAGAACTTCCTCTTCGACCACCAATGTTAATGCTTCCAAGACCCTAGCCCATGTGATTGGCCCTATATCAATGAAAGTTGTTGTACTTCTGCTGTGACAAGATGCTATGCCAAATACAAGAGAATTATATGAAATGTAAAGACTTCTATGTGGAGTCTCTAGATTTCTCCCAGTCTGTGTGTGTAATTGACTGGGTAGACTTTGTGTTTGCTCACACTCTTGTGGTGACTCTGGCTTAATTCACAGTTTCATCCACACATCAAAATTTCGTATGAAATTAAAAATATTTACTTACAAGTTAGAGGAATTCAATAGAGGTAACAGAATATACAGATCACAAATATTACAAACTATGGTATAGGATCCATTGAGATGAAATCCACAATTGAAATTCCAAACGCTGATTGAAGAGAATTCTTGAAGACAGAATGTCCATTACACAGCAGGTACATGTGCACATGTATGTGCGCGTGTGTTTGTCTGTGTTGCTAAGACAGAACAGGGCAGCACAGCTAAGTGGGGTTATGCCAGTGGCCCAGTAAGCGAGTGATGGAGTGAGTGAAGATGGATTTGAGCCGCTGCCTGAATTGGTTCTGGGTCACACCATAGATGAAGGTGTTGGAACAGCAGCTGAGGTACTGCATCATGTAACCCACATACTCAGCGATGGTGAAAGGGCTGCTGTAGTCAGACTGCAGGAGCTCGGCCTCTGTCACTATCGCATACGTGAAGGTGACCATGTAAGTGAACCACAGCAACACAAAGCTGCCCGAGATGGTAAAGAGCAGTATGATGGATTTCCGCCGGCTCTCCATCTCCATGTCCCTCCCGTTCGCAACCTCTCGCAGACGCTGACGCACCCTGCTGGCAACCAGCACATGCCTCATAGTCAGGGTGTTGAAGAGGAAGATAAGGATAAAGGGAAGAAGTGGGTTTGCAATTACATCCAACCAGGCAAAGACCCTCCAGGCTGGAGAGGTGTAAGCATTGGGCTTCACGGAGCAGTACCAGGGCTGTCCATTGATTATAAACCGTGGTTGGTAGGTGAAATACATGGGGATGTTCTCCACACATAAAACTGCACAGATTGTCCAGATCACCAAACCCGCTGTCCTCTCAGTGCAGTATTTTATTTTGAGCTTTGGGCAGCAGATGGCTGTGAAGCGGTCGAAGGTGAAGGCCACGGTCAGCCAGACAGAGGATTCGATGATGATGAAGAAAAGAGCCAGGTGCAGGCGGCACACAGGTGTTCGGTGTATGGGTGAGTTTGGAAGGTAGAAGTAAAGTGTCTCATACAAGATCACGTTAAAGACCATGACCAGCAGATCAGCAACAGCCATTGCAACCAGGTAGCGAGTGACACATTTGGAGAGTCCACACATTCCCTGGGCCAGGACCACAATGGTCAATGTAATTGCTGCAGGAAAGGTAGAAACACAATTATACATTTCACTGACTCTGAGACTGTGAATAGCATTGGCTCATTCTTGATCGTACCTGATGGTCGGTTAGTGGAATTGATTCCATCCTCAGCGGTGGTCTCATTAGTCAGGGCACTGCTGATAGCAGACCAACCAGTATATCTCATTGACATGACTTGGAGAGACAGGACTGGTCATTGTGAGCAGAGATTTTAACTCATACATTCCTGTAAACTGGGTTATGGTTTTAACCCAAATTCGTCTGATTTAGAGGCTACATTGACTGAACAGACGCATCGTTGTGGAAATGCTGCTACCAGTAATATACACATTCTGGTGATCTACTCATCGGATGTTGAATGACAAAAATCCTTTTGTTTCACATAGCATTTTATCACAGCATTACATCGAGACATCTCAAAGAGCTTCAGAGCATATAGTTCGGAGTCCTATAGCACAGTGGTTAGAGCATTGATCTCACAAGCGAGAGAACTGGATTCAATTCCTGGCAGGCTAAAACCTTGGGCAAGTTTCATTACACCCCACGCCAGATAATAATTCCTCAAGAGAGAAAAAGAATTGGTCACTACAATCCATATCTGTTTGTGGGCCACTGCTGTGCGCAATTGGATGCCACATTTCACTCACAAATATACGGTCAATTCACTCTGTGGTATATTATGTGAAGCATATTGTGACATCAGGAAGAAATGAAAAGCGCTATATCAGAAACAAGGTTTATTATTATTATTTTGTTATATACTGTAAAGTGGAATAACTGTGTATTTTTGTGGGTAAAAGATTGAAAGAGCGCAAGACCAGAAACTACATCAATGATCTGTCCCAAATCTTAAATATTTCTATGACATATTTACAAAATAAATCATCCTCTGCTTGTCTTTCAGATCCTAAATTGAAGTCTTTACAAATTAACTAATTAATGTTCTCTTGATTATTCAACTAATCAGGGTTCATGCTCCAAATACTCTGGGTCCAAGATTACCTGACACATTGCAGGAATTGAGGAGCAGGCAGACTCAGTCGTTCATTGCAACATGTGTGAAGCTGGTGCAGTGACCATCCAGGAAAGCCGGTGAGTGCCATCACAGTAGACCACCTCCCTCTTCCTCATCTGCCACCAGCTGCCTACCAGCTTAGGCTCCTAATCTCAGCCTTTGGGATATGCTATGACAAATGACGAACAAGTCTAAATTATTATTGCAGATTTTGAAGCCTCTCGTTAGAACACAGGTTCCCCAGCAAACAATCTAATTGCCCTTTGCTGTACCATTATAGAGATGTCTTTCCTCTAGCAAGGCACATGAATTGTGAAGTATATTGCTTGTGTATCATTTGACTGCTGCTGTTCTGGCTAGACTCTCTTGCATATGTGCAGTGGCTCAGTGCAGAGCAGTGCACCTCAAATATCTCTCAAAAACACATCTCTACCCATTCTCAGCAATGGTTGGGCCCCTCCTGCGGCTCTCGGCTGACAAACACCTCACATTCCCATTCGAGATGAGAGAGTGAGATTGCATGAACAGCAAATCATCTTTACTTATTTGAACAAGACCAGGTGGCAGCCACATTCACACTATCTTACACTCAACGCAACATTTTATACGAACGTGTTCCACATTCAAGTTATAAAAACATTCAGTTTAGGTAGGAGTTTACTTGAAAAGTAACATGGTCATTTCCCGAATATAAAACATTGCTAATTAACTTTTTCAATAATTTCCTCTTAAATTTGCCGACACGGTCTGCCTCTATCTCCTCTCTCATCATTGTCCGTTCCACACAAACTGTTTGAAAATTCATTCAATGTAGATGGTCAATTCACATCTTCGTTTATGAGCCCCGTAACTGTTGCAAAGTTTGTGGCATTGGGAACATTACTCTCTCTTGCCTTCAGCATCATAAATAAACTAATACGATAGTCTGAGAGATATTGCCAGACAGTATCATCTATCGCATCGGGCTGCAGAAGCCCATCACTCCGTCCACATCCAAATTTACTGGCTTTCCTTCAGCTGAACAGGTCCCCACTTCCTCAAAACAACCATTGGAGTACAAGCCTTCTGACACTTTTTGTGCCTACTCACTGGAACTCTCTTCCACAAAGCTTTGCCTGATGTCTTCCCTATCTACTTTCAGTTCCACCTTATACTTCAAAGCCCAACCTCGACCCCTCTAACCTCAAACTACAGTCCAATTTCTAACCTGCCCTTCCTTTCCAACACATTGTTGCTGCCATGATTGGTCACACCTCTCCCTCCACTTCCTCCTCGTCCTCCCCACAAGTCATTTTTCCACTCTGCCATAGCGCAGAGAATGCGCATTTGAAAGGCACAAAGATGTTCTCTCTCTGTGATCAGGACTCCTTCTGCCTCCTCATTATCTTGGACTTCTCTGCCCCCATCAACACAACTCGTCATGTCATACTTTAGCTCAGTAGTTAGAGAACTCGCCTCACAAGCGAGAGGACCTGTTTTCAAATCCCGAGTTGGGTGAAATATTAGGGAATTTTAATTACTCCACATATCTCTGTTTACCTCGCCATAAGAAGGAACCCAGTTGTTCATCGATTGGTGGATCGCTTTTCTGTTAGTAAAAATCATTTCAATAAACAAATGCAATCCATGACTGGTTGTGGAACACTGCTGCGCGCAATTGCCTGATGTGTTTCTGCCTCAAAAAATACACTCAATTCATTTTACAGTATAGTCTGTGAAGTGCTTTGTGATGTCTCGAAGACGTGATAAGCCGCTATAATAAATGCAATAATTATTTATTAACCTCCACCACTGTGTCTCCACGCTTTTGATTTTGAAGGGGATGAGGACTTCTTTGCTCCACTTCCCCACACTGCGGTACCCTGACTGCATCTTATCCGAAATGCATTGGAAACCCTCGCCCACATGTTCGTCAATTTACACATCGATTAAACGAATGCTCTGCTCGCTGGTCTCCACAGCTTTACACAAAATCCATTTAGTCCAGAATAGCACCACCCGCATTTTCACCCACACTAATCGCCGTTTCCTCACCACACCTGTTAATACCAGGCTCCATATCATTTTTAAGATCCTCACACTCTTCCCTATGTTTCCGACCAGTTTACTCCCACTCCGCTCAACTGCCTCTGGTCTCCTGCTTGTAGCTCGTGCACATCCGTGGTTGTGCTTTCAACTACTACACCCCGAATCCATCAGGTCTTTCTCTTCGAGTATTCTTGAGGTCAATGACCAGCTCCACGGACAGGCATAAGGCTCCGTCGCAGTCAAGTGCTACACCATGCTTTATGAGATGCGCTTCACAGATGAAAGTTATTTGTTTTTGTTCAACTATTTGATCATGTTATTTTTGCTTTCCTTGCCTCAATTCATTTCATCCCATCCCTAGCCAACGTAAAGAATTCTGGATGTTTTCTAATTTCAAAAGGTCCTAAGCAACACTAAATTGTTGTTTCAGTTTTCATAGCCTCTCGTTGCAACACGGGTTCCCAATATCTTATTGTCAATCTAATTTCGCCTTCACCATACGTTTCACAATTTGAGATGTTTTTCCTATTTCCAACAGAACAGAATTATACAGTATGTTTTATTGTAAGTCGGTACCTGGTACTGTCTGAGTTAGACTGTTACATATTCTCTCTACTGTCCCTCGTAGCTGATCCTGTAAAACTGTTTGTTCTCCTCCAGCAAAGAGACAACACTGCCAGGTGCACGGGCACAGCTGTGAGACTTGGCTTTGCCCGAGTGAGAGTTACTTGCAATGACTTACCAGGCAAACCAATGAGTCCCAGCAAAGGGTAAAACACTTTTGTTATTTCTACCAATCCCACCATTCTCAAGCAGGGCTGGCTGGATACCTTTCTTCTGCCGAAGGCTGAAAACTACTTCCCATCCCTTCAGAGATACCGCTCTTTTTGTAGCTGCAAATCAGATCCGCAGGGACACTGATTGAAGAAGCAGGTAGTCACCTTCTCATCTGAAAAACATCTGGAGGCAGTTACATTCATGCTATTCCCCACCGAATGAATTAAAGAAAAAGCAGAAATTAACAGAGCAAGCAAGTTGCTGGGCTCCATCCCCAGATGGATTTAGTTCAGATACACAGCAGTTAGTCTCAAACTGCACAGTTCATGGTTAATTGCTTGGAGTACTGCAAAGTGTTCTGCTCAGGACACAGAATATGGAGTTGCAAATCAGTATATAAAGTGTTCAAAATAATCAGGAAAATGTTACTTCTCCTTATCGCTCTCGTGTGTGAATGCATATTTGTGGTTATGTATGTGTGTTTGTGTATTGTGAGAAAATGTCAAATACAGTTTGGTATTGGAGGGCAAGCAGCCTTCAATACATATTGAATTGGTCCACAGCACTGACCGAAGGGGCTGATCAATGGGATGAAACTGAGAACATTAATTAGAAATTGTTTGCTTTGATTCCTACTTAGCAAACAACCAGCAGTACATCTCAGCAAATGTTTTTTCCTCCCGTCCCATTCACTAGTGGGGTAACACTATGCTCCATTTTTGGCACTCTTCTTTTCCTTATCTACATTGTCTGTCTCGACGATGTCATCTGCAGACAGAGGGTCAATTTAAGAATGTATTTGCATGACACCCATAATCTCACTACCCTCTGAGTGAAGAAGTGTTTCCTCAACTCTGTTCGAAAAGGCTGTGCCTTAATCTTAAGACTGTGACCCCTAGTTCTAGATTCTCCTACCACGGAAATTAGTCTCGCACTGGCTACTCTGTCAAGCCCCATAAGGATCTTATATGTTTCTATATGATCACCCCTANTTTTTTCTATATTCTAGTGAATATAGGCCAAATTTACTCAACCTATTCTCATAAGTCAACCCCGTCCCAGGAACTAACCTAGTGAATCTATGCTAAACCCTCTCTCAGGCGAGTATTTTCTTTCTTAAATAAGGAGACCAAAACTGAACACAATATTCTAGGTGTGGTCTCCCCAAGGCCTTATACAGTTGCAGCAATACTTCCCTTCTCTTGTATTCTAATCCTTTCACAATAAACGCCCACATGCCTTCCTAGTTGTTTGCTCTACCTGAATACTAACTTTTTGTGACTGGTGTACAAGGACACCCAAATCCCTCTGAACACTAACACTATCTAGTCTCTCCCCTTCTAGGAAATAATCTGCTTTTCTGTTTTTGCTGCCTAGGTGAATAACTTCACACTTCCCCACATTATATTCCATCTGCCACCTTCTTGCCCACTCACCTATCCTATTTATATTCTTTTGCAATCTTTTTGTGTCATCCTCAGAACTTAATCTCCCACCTTGCTTTGTATCATTTAGATATTTTAATTCTATGTCCTCTTTCAGATCGTTGATATAGATTGCTAATAGTTGAGGCCCAAGCTCTGACCCTTGTGGCACTCCACTAGCACATCTTGCCAATCCTACTCTCTCTTTTCTTCCCGTTAGCCACTCTTCGATCGATGTTAATATATTGCCTTTAATTCCATGTGCTCTAATCTTGTGTAGCAGCTTTTTATGTGGCACCTTGTCGAATGCCTTCTGAAAATCTAAATATACTCCATCTACTGTTTCCCCCCTATCTAAACTACCAGTTACATCCTCAAAAAACTCTAAAACATTTGTTAAGCATGACTTAACATAACAAAACATAACATAACATAATATGTAGGAGTAGTAGTAGGCCATTCGGCCCTTTGAGCCTGCCCCGCCATTCAATCATGGCTGATCTTCTAATCTAACTCCAGCTAATAACCTGACCCTGTCTTATCCCCATATCCATTAATCCCTTTTGCAATAAGAAATATATCTATCTCAGTCTTGAATATGTTCAAGGACTGAGCGTCAACAGCCCTTTGGGGTAGTGAGTTCCATACATTCACTGCCCTTTGAGTGAAGAAGTTCTTCCTCAACTCAGTGCGAAAGGGCTGCCTCTGATTTTAAGGTTGTGACCCCTGGTTTTAGTTTCTCCAACCGGGGAAACAATCTCCCACTATCTACTCTATCATGCCCTTTGATGATCTTATAGGTTTTAATAAGATCCCCTCTAATTCTTCTATATTCTAAAGAATATAGGCCCAAATTGGTCAGCCTATCCTCGTAACTCATTCCTTTCATCCCTGGTTCTAACCCAGTAAATCTACGCTGCACCCCCTCCAAGGCAAGTACATCCTTCCTTGAATGAGGAGACCAAAACTGCACACAGTATTCCAGGTGTGGTCTCACCAGGGCCCTATACAGTTGCAGCAAGACTTCCCTACTCTTATATTCTAATCTTTTCATAATAATGCTAACATACTGTTCCCCTTCCTAATTGCTGCTTCACCTGCAGACTAACTTTCTGTGACTGGTGTGCAAGGACACCCAAGTCCTCTGGACGCTAACACATTCCAATCTCTCCCCTTCTAAAAAATAACCCGCTCTACTGTTTTTGGTACCGAGGTGGATGACTTCGCACTTTCCTACATTATACTTCATTGGCCACCTACCTGCCCAGTCACCTCACCTATCTATGTCTCGCTGCATTTTTTAATGTCATCCTCTGTGTTGACACTTCCTCCTAGTTTTGTGTCACCTGCAAATTTAGATATATTAACTCCCTGTCCTCATCAAGATCGTTGATGTAGATGGTAAATAGCTGAGGCCCAAGAACTAATCCTTGTGACACTCCACTAATCATCCCGCCAATCTGAAAAGGACCCGTTTATCCCTACACTTTGTTTCCTGCCCGTTGATCATTCCCCAATCTACATTAATATGCTCCCCCCAATTCCGTGGACCCCTATCTTTTGGACTAACCTTTTATGCGGCACCTTATCGAATGCCTTCAAGGGAATGACTTCCCTTTTCTAAAGCCATGTTGACTCTGCCTAATCATATTATGCTCCTCTAAGTACCCCACTTTGATGTCCATAATTAATTCTAGAATCTTCCCTACCACCGATGTCAGGATGACCAGTCTATAATTCCCCATCTTGTCTCTCCTACCCTTCTTAAATAGTGGTGTTACGTTTGCGATCTTCCAATCAATGGGAACCGTTCCAGAATCCAGAGAATTTTGGAAGATCAATAACAAGGCATCCCCTATCTCGGCAGCCACCTCTTTTAAAACCCTAGTGTGCAGACCATCAGGTCCAGGAGATTTGTCATTTTTCAATCCCAACTATTTCTTTACTGATGTTAATTTCCCTAACTTGTCACTAACATTAGCTTCTTGGTTCCTCTCTATGATTGGTAAGTTTCCCGTGTCTTCTAATGTGAAGACACAAGTAAAGTACTTGTTTAATGACTCTGTCATAACTTTATGCTCCATTATACTTCCTTCTGTATCTGCCTGTAATGGACCTACATTCACTTTTACTAATCTCTTCCTCATAATGTATTTGTAAAAACTCTTGCAGTTTGTGTTTATGTTCCTAGCTAGTTTGCCTTCATAATTCATTTTCTCCCTCCTAATCAGTTTTTTAGTCTTTCTTTGTTGGTCTCTGAAGCTGTTCCAATCCTCGGGTCTACTTCTCTTTTTGGCATTACTTTTTTTAATTTTAATTCTTTTAATTTTAATTTAATTTAATTTTAATTCTCTTCTTTTAATTTTATACTTTTCCTAACTGCTCTAGTTAGCTGTGGTTGAACCACTTTTCCGTTGATATTTTTATTCCTCAAGGGAATATGTGATCGCTTGGAATTATGTACTATATCTTTGAAGGTTTGCCATTGCTGGTCTACCATCAAACCCTTTAATCTAATTCCCCAGTCTATTTTAGCTAAATCCTCTCTCATACCTGCAAAGTTGGCTCTATTTAAATTGAAGACCCTTGCTTCAGCGCCTTGGGACGTCCTCCTGACGTGAAAGGCGCTTTATAAATGGAATCTTGTTGTTGTTGTTGTTGTTCAGACT
This sequence comes from Callorhinchus milii, assembly GCF_018977255.1. Taxonomy (NCBI): domain Eukaryota; kingdom Metazoa; phylum Chordata; class Chondrichthyes; order Chimaeriformes; family Callorhinchidae; genus Callorhinchus; species Callorhinchus milii. The sequence goes on from NW_024704771.1 coordinate 2,895,297, forward strand.
TAACTACATCACTCTCTAACTTAATGCTAAATTTCATCATGTTAAAGTGACTCTGCCCGAGAGGAGACTTAAATTCCAGATTGCTGATTAGCCCTATTTCATGACATACAACAAAATCTGGTTGGTTCATCAGCACACTGATCTATAAAACTTTCTCTGGGGCATTCGATCAACTCCGTCTATAACTTACCTTTGCCAATTTGGTTTTCCCAATCTATATGAAGATTAAAATCACCCACTATTAGTGTATGTCCTTTGCTACATACCTCTCTAATTTCCTGGTTAATACTCTGCGCAATACTGTGACTCCGACTAGTGTTTTCTGCCCTTTGTAATTTCGTAATTCCACCCATACTGACTCTACATACGGATTTTCTGATTTAAAATTCTTCCTTTATTATTCATCCCATCCTTTATTAGTAGGGCTAACCCCCACCTCGTTTTCCACGATGCCTATCTTTTCTATATGGTGAATACCCCAGAATATTTAGCTCCCACCCTTGATCACCTTGTAACCATGTCTCAGTAATGGCTACTAGAACATACCCATTTGTTTGTATTTGTGCCATTAATTCATCTACTTTGTTACGAATGCTTCGTGCATTCAGATAAAGCGCCTTTCATTTTGGCTTCTTGCTATTTCCCCTAATCGCTAATGGCCTATTTTGTTTCTGAGCTTCTTGTCCCTCCTTGACACGCTCTGTTCATCTCCATCGTTAATCTGCTGTACCACCTTCAACATTCTTAGTATTGCTGGTTTACTTCTCACTTTAGTTGCAAGCTTTCCTCTGAATGTTTGTGCAACAAAGACTATTTGTAGTTGGACTGCTGCAGATTACTCAGGTCATAATGGATCACTGGTCATTGAGCTGACTGTCTTTCAACTGTTGGTCCATCTGGAACTATCATACCTGTCAAGGCTTTGGCTTGCAATCTTCATTGGAGAAAACTGGGATTATTTCCTAGTCCGAATGAGTATCGAAACCCTGGAAATCAGAAAGTCAGGCTTCTGTCACCTGTATTGCTTGCAGGTCTGTGGACGAACCTGAATCAGTCTTACTGAAGAGTATCTTCGTTGTGATAAGACATCTAAAATTTTCTATCAAACTTTTTATAAAGTAAGAGCTCCATCTCCTCCAATAATTTCTGGCAGCTCATCCTGTAACCATGTTATCTGCAACACTGCACCTACTAATAATATCCCTATTAGCAAACACTTGCATTTTTCGACAGCTGTCTTGACATTATTAATTTGCACTTCAGCACACAAATTGACTTAGTTTCAATAGTTTTTCTGAAGAATAAACAACTCACTCACCACATTAAATTTGAAGCACGGAAATACATGGCCAAATCTTGGATTTTGTTAAGAATCTGCATTCTAGCTCACATTGGGATGTTTCTTTAGGTAACTGAATATTAATCAATGTATTCAGTCTAGTGATAGAGTAAGTCATGTTTATAGCCATGCTTCAGATTATCTTAACTAGAATTACATTTTCACATGTTGGTTTAGCTCTATAGATGGACTTAATAATTAATATTATTAATAATAATCCTTGCATTTGATATAGTGCTTTTCACATCTTCACAGAATTGACTGCATATTTGTGGGCAAAATGCGACAGCCAATTGCGCACACTAGTGACCCACAAACAGTTGTGGATATAAATGACCAATATATTATTTTTTTTGAGGGATTATTATCAGTGTGTAGAGTAAGGAAACTTGCCCAAAGTTTCATCCTGCCGGGAATCGAGCCCAGGTCTCTCGCTTGCAAAACGAGTACTCTAACCACTGAGCTACAGGACTTCACAAGTTTATGATCAATTGAGATTTGTTCCTTAGTTGATGGACTAATTTAGGATAAATGGTTCTGTGGCATTGAATGCTCAGATGTAAATACCAAATTTCCTCTTTTTTTGAGTTCCTTAGTTCTTCTGGCTCATTTGTGGATGGGACCAAGTGTTAAGAAATTGTTCCTATGTCTGGAAAGGAACGTTTTCCAATTTCCTTATGCACCACTCTACCGCCAGACCTGGAGAAATGCATCCCTTTACCCAATTCAGGACATATTTGTGAGATCGAATGTTTGGGGATTGAATAGAGTTTGTTGGGGGCTGGGTGGGAGGGGTGGGGGTCTGCCTGCTGTATATTACCAAGCTCATAATGGATCGCTTGCCATTGAAGGGACAGTCTGGCAATCTTTTAAATGTTGGTACAGCTGGGATTATGCTACCTATCAAGGGTTTGGCTTGCAATGTTTACCGAATCATATTGGGAAAAATTCCTAGCCTGAATTCCTTTGAAGCCCTGGAAATGATCCAGGTAGGCTGTATTGCCTTGTAGAACTGTGGACCCACGTGGCTCAGTCCTACTGAAGAGTACTCCATGGTTGTGATAGGTCATGAAACGTATTCCATGATTATGTTATCCTCATATGTATCCAAACACCTAGATGAGTTCTCTTTCATATATTGAAATCTCTCTTCAGAACTCAAGTGCCCAGCTATGATTGTAATTGAATTTACCTATGTCTTTCGCAATATAGAGATGCTTTATTGTTTTAAGGAACCAGAGTGGATAATATCTTTATCTGTATGATTGTATCTGTGGCCAGTCCAACAAGACCTAGGTTGTCTGACATTTCTGATTGTTCTCATGATCAGGCTGGTTGCTCTCCTTGAACAAAGAGCCAGGTGCATGGCCAGGGTGTGGATCAGTGAGACTCGGCTTTGAAGGAGTGAGATATCCTTGCAAACAACCCCACATTATTACTGGACAAATTACTGCTGCTGAAGGAAGAAAACTATCCCATCTCCCTTCAGACCTGCACACCAGGGAATGAAGAATCGAGTTGAGCAGATGGAGGAATTGACCATCCAGAGCAATGAGTGTGTGGAAGGAACGAGGAGACAACTTGTGTTGGAAAATCAAGAGGGAATTATTTATTGAATTGGCAAACATTTTATTTGAGCATGAGAGGTAACCTAAGCGGTGTCTCCTTGAATTTGAACTGCCTCCGATGTGAGATGAATGAAATATAATATCAATGAAATATCACATTCTAGCTACATTTCTGTTGTTTCTTGTAGAAATGCACGTGTATCACATGCATTAGATGCTAACGGTTTGATCAGGAAGGAACAGATTGACTTTTGTTTCATTGACTTCCACAAGACTTTCAACCAAGTCATAAATCTTCCGCTATGAAAATGGAAGCCACAGAAAAAAATGGCGAAAAATCTTCGATTTTATCCAGAATGTGTATTCCATCTCAAGTTGGGATTTTTCTTGTACTCTTGTTTTTAGGCATCTTAATATTAATTGGATGCATCACATTATTGTATTTATTCTGGTCGCAATATTTGTCTATTGCCTTACTTTAGGTTGTCTAAACTTTACTGAAATTTTCACCTAAGATTGTAGCTCTACAGATGGAATTGTTCCTGTGTCTGGAAAGAAACGCTCTCCGATTTGCTTAACCCCCCACTGTACCACCAGACCTGGAGAAATGCATCCTATTTACCTAATTGAGAGCAATGTCGGGCACATATTGGTGGCAGCGAATGTTTGGGGAACCAATAGTGATTATTGGGGGCCTGCTGCAGTTTACCCAGCTCATAATGCATCGCTTGTCATTGAGCAGACTGTCTGGCATCTTTCAGAAGCTGGGCCTATCCTACCAGTCAAGGCTTTAGCTTGCAATGTTCACCTGAGCAAATTGGGGTCTTTCCTAACCCGAATGACAATCAAAGCATTGGAACTAAGCTAGTCAGGCTGATCTGTACATGTATTGGCTTGTAGAACTGTAGATCCGCCTGACTCAGCCCTACTCAAGAGTATTACCTGGTTGTGATATAAACATGTGCTCCATGTTTATATTATCCACACATGAATCCCAAAACCTAGATCGGTTCTCTTTCGTATTCTGAAATATCACAGCATCTGTAATATGATTTGTGAAATGTTCTTTCTGGTTAAAGTTTTGGAATTCATTGTTGCAATCAACTTCACTCACAATTCTTGCATAAGAGCAAATATTTGGCAACTGCACATCTCCAAGATAGAAGCCATGCTCTTTGGCTGCTATCAACATCTTCTCTCCTGCGGCTCTGACCTCCTCAAATTTCCGGAATTTATCAAATTGATATGTAACTTGCACATGATCCCTTCGAGCTCTGGCACCTCCCTACCTTTCTGAACTATTTACTCACACGCCATCACCCGTTATTATTATATCATGGTCCATAGATATTTGCTAATTAACTCGTTCACTAATTTCCTCTTAAATTTGCTGACACAGTCTACCTCTATCAGCTCTCTACTCATTGCCCCTTCCACATGCACTGTTTATGTTCGTTCAATGTGGATGGTCAATTCACATCTTCTTTTATGAGACGCACAACTGTTGCAAAGTTTGTGGCATTGGATACCAAGGTGTTTAGGTTCAGTCTATCTCTTGCCTTGAGCATCATAAATAAACCTATATGATATTCTAGTCAAGCGTGAACATTGCCAGACAGTATCATGTATAGCATTGGGCTGCACTCTGTCCATAACCAAATTTACTGGCTGGCTTTCCTTCAGCTGATCAGGCCCCCACCTACTCCAAACCAACTTTGCAGTACAAGCCTTCAGTCACTTTTTGTGCCTGCTCACCAGAACTCTCTTTCACAAATCTTTGCATGATCTCTTCCCTCTTTGCTTTCAAATTAATTCTTGTACTTCAAAGCCCAACCTCGACACCTCTAACCTCACAAACTACCATCCCATTTCTAACCTGCCCTTCCCTGGCAAAGTTCTGGAATGCATTGTTGCTGCCAGGTTTGTTCACACCTCTCCCTAAACCTCCTCCACTTCCACCTCACCGGTCATTTTTCCACCCTGCCACAGCACAGAGACTTCGCTTTTCAAATTCACAAACAAAGTTCTCTCTCTCTGAGTTCAGCGCTCCCTCTGCCTCCTCGTGCTCTTGGACCTCTCTGCCCTGATTGACATAGCTCGTCATGTCATACTGTAGCTCAGTATTTAGAGAGCTTGCCTCGCAAGCGAGAGGACCTGAGTTCGATTTCCAAGTACGTTGAAACATTGGGGAAGTTTACTTACTCCACACATTTCTATTTACCTAGCCTTAAGAACGAACCTAGTTGTTCGTCGATTGGTGGATCACTTTTATTTGGGAAATAATCCTATCAATAAATACATAAAATTATTTGGTCACTCAACCTATGAATGTATGTGGGTCACTGCTGTGCACAATTGCCTGGCATGTTTCCCCCACAAAATCTACACTCGATTGACTTCACAGTGTATTCTGAGACATGCTTTGAGACGTCTCGAAGACACGATGAGGATCTATAATAAATGCAAAGATTATTTATTATCCTTCTCCACTGCCCCTCCACCCTCGTGAATTTTAGTCCAGAACTTTGCTCCATTTCCGTTACATTGCATTCCTCTGACTGTACTTAATCCGTAATGCAGCTGAAATCATTTTTCACATGTTCGACAACTTATACATCAATTAAACAAATGCCCTGATTGCCGGTGTCCCCAGCTTTACTATCCTCAAAATCCAGTTAATCCAGAATACCACCACTCACATTCTCATCTACACTAAACTCAGTTTCCCCACCACACCAATTAATGCCAGGCTCCACTGCTTCCCTATCACTTTCATGATCCTCACACTCTTCTACAAATTCCTTTATGTCATGGCACCTCCCTACCTTTAGTTCACTCCAAACCCGCTACCCGTAGCTTCCGTCAACTGTCTCTGTTCTCCGGTTGTAGATCATAATAATAATAATAATAATCCTTGCAATTGTTATAGAGCTTTTCCCGTCTTGTAGACATCTCAAAGCGATTTACAGAATGGACTATAAAGTGATTTGCCTGTATATTTGTGGGCGAAACGCGGCAGCCAATTTGTGCACAGCAGCGTTCCACAAACAGTTGTGAATTGAAGTGACCAATTTATTATTGTTGTTATTGTTTTTTCTTAAGGAATTATTGTAGAGTAAAGAATCTTGGCCAAGGTTTCACCCTATCGGGAATCAAACCCAGGTCTCTCGCCTGTGACGTGAGTGCTCTAACCACTGAGCTACAGGACTCTACCCACTGAGCTGTAATGTGACAGAGAAGGCATGGGCTGTGAAGGGGTGGGAGGTGGCAGAAGAGGAGACAACAGAGCGGATCCTGAAAGTTCTGTGGCTAATGTTTTGCTTGTATGTTTACAGTTTTTTCAATTCGGCTGCCAGGACAGGATACTGCGTGATTTTTAAACCTGCTGTAAACTCACATTTTCATATCAGGGTCATGAAGATTGAATGCAAAGGTACTTTTAAAAAGGTAAAAAGTTTAAGGGGATACTTGTTAGTGATGAGACAGAATGAACATGCTCCCTGGTCCATCATACGTGCTTGTGCTTTCAACTACTACATCCAGAAACCTACAGGTATTTCTCTGCGACTATTCTTAATGCCACCTCCCCACTCCCTGGACAGTGATCATGCTCCGCCACAGTCAAGTGCTGTGAGATGCAACGAGATGCAACGAGATGCTGAAAATGAAAGTTTTTTGTTGTTGTTCAATTGTTAAGTCATGCTTTTTTCGCTTCCATCCCTCCCATTTGTTCCATCCCATCCCTAGCCATTGACAAGTGTTTTTGATATTTTCTAACTTTAAAGGTACTAACCAAGTCTAGATTGCTATTTCGGTTTTTATAGTCTCTCCTCGCAACACAATAATAATAATAATAATAATAATCCTTGCATTTGATATAGCGCTTTTCACGTCGGGAGGACGTCCCAAAGGGCTTCACAGAACACACTGTAAAGTGAATTGACTGTATATTTGTGGGCGAACGCGGCAGCCAATTGCGCACAGCAATGTCCCACAAACAGTCATGGATTGAAAATGACCAATTTATTATTGTTTTGTTTTGGAGGGATTATTATTAGGATCTGTGTGGAGTAAGGAAACTTGCCCAAGGTTTCGCCCTCTGCCTGGAATTGAACTCAGGTCTCTCGCTTGCAAAGCGAGTGCTCTAACCACTGAGCTACAGGACTCCCCAGTACAAATTCCCAATATCCAGCTATCAAACTAATTTTACCTTCGCTGTAGCTTTCCCGAATTGAGATGCTTTTCCTGTTACAAAGAGAACAGAATTATGTATTGGGTTTTATTATATGTTTGTACCTAGTGCTGTCTGAGTTAGATTGTCGCCTGATCTCTCTACTGTTGCTCATAGCTCATCCACTAACACTGGGGATCAGGCTGGTTGCTCTCCTCCAATGAAGAGATATCACTGCCAGGCGACAGACGCAACCCTGCATGAGATGCTGAAGTTTGAAAACTGTTTCCTATCCCTTCAGAGCTTCCCCTCTTTTTGTAGCTGCTTATCAGGTCTGCAGGGAAACTGATTAAAGAAGCATTTTCTCATCTGAAGAAATATCTGGAGGCAACTGCATTGATGCTGTTCCCAAACCAACGCATTTTTTTTTAAAAAAGGAACAGCAGCAATAAAGAGGGCAATTAAAATGCTGGGCTCCATCGCCAGATCTGTTGAGTTCAGGTACACAGCAGTTTGTCTCAGACTGCACAGTCCGAAGTTAACTACTTGGAGCACTGCAAAGAGTTCGGCCCAGGACTCCGAATATGGTGTTGGAAAACAGTTTAAAAAGAGTTTGAAACCAGCAGGAAATTGTTCCTGCTCCTCACTGCTCTCGCGGGTTAATGTGCACGTGCATTTGGGTGTGTGGCTGTATGCTTACGTGTTTGTTTTTGTGTTTGTTTGTTTGTTTGATTGCGTGTGTTGAGCAGAGGGTCAGGTACAGTTCGGTATAGCAGAGAAACCAGGCTCCAATACCAGTTTGGTGGGACCACTCCACAGGATGAAGGAGCAGACCAATAGGAAGAAACTAAGACCACTTAGACAAGTTTTGGTTTTACTTAACAAACCACCAACAATACATCTCGGCAAATATTTTTTCCTCCCACTCCCGCCAGTACATTTATCATGTAACCCAAGGCTTTATACTTGTCCCCCTTTTCCTTAACTACATGCTCTGCCTCAGTGATGTCATCCACAGACATGGGGTCAACTTCCACATGTATGTGCATGACTCACATGTATACTTCTTCGACTCGATCTGCGATCCCACTCCACTGAAATATCCTTTTTGAGGATATCAAGGTGTGGATGAATAGAAATTTCCTGAATCTGAATGTTGGCAAGGTAGAAGCCATATTCTTTGGCTCCCGTCAACATCTTGTCTCCTGTGGAAACAGACAGATCTGGGGCTTCACATACTCATATCTTTGAAAGTGATAGGATAAGTTAACAAAATTGTTAAAGAAGCTTTTGAAATCATTGGCTTTATAAATAGAGGCATAGTGTATTATGTTGCCTCTTTACAAATTGCTGGTTAGGCCTTATATGGAGTATTGTGTCCAAATCTGGGCACCACACTTTAGGAAGAATGCCACAAACTTGGTGGGGCTGTTTCCCTGGCAGGTGGGTCTGTCATCAGGACACAGTGTCTCCCCATTTACTCTATCAAAACTCTTTATGATTTTGAATAGATCTATTGAATATTCCCATAAGTTTCTCTGCTCTAAAGAGATCAAACCCAGCCTCTCCAGTATGTCTACTCAATTGAAGTCGTTCATCCCTGGTATCATTCGGGTAAATCTATTTTGGACTCTCTCCAAGGCCCTGGCATCATTCCTAAATTTGCAAACTAACCAGATATAGATGAGGAGAACAGTTTTTATGCAGAGAATTATTATGTTGTGGAATGTAAAGCTTGAAAGGTTGGTGGAAGCAGATTGGAATGTAAATATCAAAAAAGTATTGGAAAATGACTTGAAAAGAAAAAAATTGCACGCCTATGGATGAAGAGTGGGGTAGTGGCACTCTGGCATCATTCACACACATACGCACATCAGCGTGTTCAACGAAATCCAAACTATTTACTTACAGTTTAGAGGAATTCAATTAAGACAGACAGAGGTAACAGAATATACAGAGACAAATTTTACAAACTACAGTATAGGAGCCATAGACATGACATTCACAATTGATATTCGAAATGCAGATTGAAGAGAATTCTTGAAGACTGAATATCCATTGCACAACACGGGGGGGCTTGTGTGAGGGTGTGAGTGTGTGTGCCTTTATCTGTGCTGATGAGACAGAACAGGGCAGCACAGCTAAGTGGGATTTTGTGAGCGGCCCAGTAAGCGAGTGATGGGGTAAGTGACGATGGATTTGAGCCGTTGCCTGAATTGGTTCTGAGTCACACCATAGATGAAGGTGTTGGAGCAGGAGCTCAGACGCTGCAGCATGTAACCCACATGCTCAGCGATGGTGAAAGGGCTGCTGTAGTCAGACTGCAGGAGCTCGGCCTCTGTCACCATCGCATATATGAATGTAAACATGTAGGTGAGCCACAGCAACACAAAACTGCCCGAGATGGTAAAGAGCAGGATGATGGATTTCCGCCGGCTCTCCATCTCCTCATCGCGTCCCTTTGCAGCCCCTCGCAGAACCTGCCGCACCCTGCTGGCCAACAGCACATGCCTGATGGTCATGGAATTGAAAAGGAGGATGAGGATGAAGGGAAGAATTGGGTTTGCAATTACATCCAACCAGGCAAAGACAGTCCAGGCTGGAGAGGTGTAAACATTGGGCTTGATGGAGCAGTACCAGGGCTGTCCATTGATTAACAACCGTGGTTGGTAGCCAAAATATATGGGAATGTTCTCCACACATAAAACTGCACAGATTGTCCAGATCACCAAACCCGCTGTCCTATCAGTGCAGTACTTGATTTTGAGCTTTGGGCAGCAAATGGCTGTGAAGCGGTCGAAGGTGAAGGCCACGGTCAGCCAGACAGAGGATTCGATGATAACAAAGCAAAGAACCAGGTGTAAACTGCACACAGGTGTTTGGTGTGTGGGTGAGTGTGGAAGGTATCCATTAATTGTTTCGTACAGGATGACATCAAAGAACATAACCAGCAAATCAGCAACAGCCATTGCGACCAGATAACGAGTGACGCATTTGGAGAGTCCACACATTCCCTGAGCCAGGACCACAATGGTCAACGCGATCCCTGCAGGAAATGCACAGAAACATTCATACATTCCTCTGGGTTTGGGACTGTTTGCAGAACTGGCTGACGCCTGATCGAGTCTGTTAGTGGACAAGTGGAATAAATTCCAACTTCTGTGGTGGTCCCGTTTGTCAGGGCAATGCTGATAACAGAACAAACAGTATATCTCGTCCACACGACTTGGTGAGACAGACTGATCATTGAGATCAGAGATTCTTTCTCACTCATTCCTATCAACTAAAGGCCAAACTATTTGTGTGGTAAGTGTGACAGAGGAAGAACTCAATGGCAAACTGTTACACTTCAGCTATTACCACTCTCCACCCCACCTCAAACCAAACTTGCATCCCGAAACATTGTCTCATGCCGAAATTTGCCTCATATTATACACAGAAATGGGTACGGAGTCGACTGTTTGAAGTGTCCTTCCCATAACAGAACCTGATCATTTTTTTCCAGAGAGAGATGCCTGACAAATCACAAAATAGACTCACTTTCCTACGAGGGAGTGCGAACATCTTTTTAGACCATCATCCTTGAATCAGATCCTCGTGCTTCGAGAATCTAAACCCTCTGACTCTCCCATCGCAGTCCCAAGCAGTTTCTTACACATGTTACAATATCTCGGCTTCCACTTTCCTTCTTAATAACCCTCGCGATCCCAGATTCCACATCTGTGAAATGAAATCAATCTATCCTAAATTTGACCATCATAATCATAATGATATTCCTTGCATTTGATAAAGTGCCTGAACACCTCCTCAAGATGTCTTAAAGCAATTCACGTAATATACTGTGAGTTGAATTGACCCAATATTTTTAGGCGTAAATCATGGCAGCAAATTGTGCACAGCAGTGTCCTACAAACATTGAAGTGGATTCAAGTGACCAATTTATTATTATTTTGATTTAGATTTATTGAAAGTAATTAATGCACCTAGAACAGCGATGGGCCATTCAATTTACAACCAGATTCCTATTTACTGCTAAGTAAACAGAGGTGTGTGAAGTAAAGAAAATTGATCAATGTTTCGACCTTCCAGGAATCAAATCCAGGTCTCTCGTTTGCGAGATGAGTCCTTTGCCATTGATCTACAGGACTCCACCTAACCATGAACCTGCATCTTTGTGTAATTTGAAAGCAGTAGAAATAATAATAATAAGTTCTTCACATAATATACTGTAAAGTGGTTTGAGTGCTTGTTTTGTGTGTCCAAGTTTGGTGCACAGCAATGTCCCACAAAGAGTCATGGATTGAGTGACCCATTTTATTTGGTGGATTTGTAGACCAAGACACCTGATCATACAGACGGGACCTTAGTTTCAGCTCTCATCTGATGGACAAAACCTCCAACAATCTCACTCCCAGCACTGCCTGCAATGGATTTCCATCTCCAACTATGTGTTTCCGAATGCGACTTTGGGCTGAAACCTATAACACTCTGAATCAAAGGTAAGAGTGTTACCACAGCAGCCGACTGACATAGATTGTTACTGGTTTACTTTCTCAATGGCAGAAAGCATATTTGACAAAATATACAAACATATTTTAATTATTTAGTCTACATATGGTCTCAGAAATATTTCTGTCATAAATTTGCCATTCTTAGCTGTAAATATGCATTATTAAATGAAAGAGCTCCAACTCATCCAATAGATCTTGGCAGCTGATCCTATAACCGTGTTCTCCTCCACACTGCACCAAATTAATTACTAAACGTATCCTTATTAGAAAGCGTCGAGGGGAGCCTTGACATTATTTACGTGCACCTGATCATCCCAATGGATAATTTAGTTAAACAGCTGGTTAAACTACTTGATTTCTTTTTGACCGCTCAACTAATCAGGGTTCATGCTCCAGACATCCGGGGACCGAGATTACCAGACATTTGTTAGGAGCTGTGGAGCTGTCAGGCTAAGTCGTCCATTGCAACAATCGCAGTGACTCTCCAGGAAAGCCGTTGAGTGCCATCACAGGAAGCCAACTCCCTTCTCCTCATCTGTCACCAGCTGCCTCCCAGCTTAGGCTCCTGCACTCAGCCTTTGGGATGTGCTACGACAAATGCGGAACAAGTCTAAATTGTTATTGTGCATTTCGAATTCTCATTAAAACTCAGGTTCCCCAGCGAACATCCTTATGGCTCTTAATAGAGATGTCTTTCCTCTAACAAGGGACATGAATGTTAAGTATTTTACATGTGTATTAATTGACTGCTGCTCTCCTGGTTACACTCTCAGCCACAATCTCGTGCATACTTGCATTGGCCCAGTGAAGCGCAGTGCACCTCGAATCTCTGGACAAAAACACTTCTCCCCATTCTCAGACAGCAATGTCTGGGCCCGTCCTGTTGCTCTAGGCTGACAGACACCTCACATCCCATCAGAGATGAGAGAGTGAGATTGCATGAACATTAAATCATATTCACTAACTTGCACAAGCACCTGGTGGCAGCCACATTCACACCATCTTCGAATCTTTCAAGATATAAAATTAAACTCTTCAGATAGGAGATTATTTGGAAAATAACTTGTTCATGTCCCAAATATAAATATTTGCTGTTTAATTCACACACTAATTTACTCTTAAGTTTGCCAACTCAGTCGGCCTCTATCGCTTACATATTCATTGTCCGTTCAACATAAAGCGTGTTAAGGTTTCAGTTTATCTGTTGCCTTCAGCATCATAAATAAACAAATATAATATTCCAAGGGTTAACTGTAATCACGGCTGAAGATTTCTAGATAGTGGCATCTATCGCATCGGGCTCTCTTTCACAAACCTTTGTCTTACCTCTTCCCTATTTGCTTTTAAATTCCATCTTGTACTTTAAAATCCAACCGCGAACCCTGCAACCTCACAAACTACAGTTCCATTTCCAACCTGCCTCCCACTGACAAAGCTCTGGAAGGCGTTGTTGCTGGCCAGCTTTGCTCACATCTCTCCCGCCACTTCCAGCCCACCAGTCGTCCACTCTGGCACAGAGACTATGCTTTTCAAAGCAGACACTTATTTATCTTTGATTGAGCAGCCCTATGTCTGCCTCCACGGCCTCATGGACCTCTCTATTCCGATCGACATAGCTAATGATGCCATCCTGTATCTTAGTAGTTAGAGAACCTGCCTCTCAAGCGAGAGGACGTGTGTTTGATTCCCGAGTTGGGCGAAACATTGGCAAGTTTCCTTACTCCACATATCTGTTTACCAAGCTNAAAAAATGAACCCGGTTGTTGGTCGATTGGCAGAACATTTTTCTGGGGTTAGTAATCCCGTCAATAAATAAATAAAATTATTTGGTAACTCAAACGATGACGGGTTGTGGGACACTGCTATGCCTGCTTCCCCACAAAACATACACCCACTTCACTTCACAATATATTATGTGGAGCACTTTGAGACGTCTCAATGAAATGACACGGCGTTGTAATCAATGCAAGGATTATTTCTTATCCTCCTCCAGCTTCTGCGCCCTTATTACCTTTAGTGGGACCAGGACCTCTTTCTTCCACATCCGGCACATTGCCCTCCTCTGACTGTACCTCATCCGCAATGCAGCCGAAAGCATCTTTCACATGTTCATCAAATTAAATATTGATTGAACAAATGCCCTGCTCATCGGGCTCTGCAACTTTGATATCCCAACATCCAGTTAATCCAGAATAGCACAGCACACACTGAGACCTACACGTACACTGAGACCTCCTCGGAAAACATCCCCGAAAGACACCGGCAGAATGCACCAGCACAGTCAAGTGCTATGGAAACCTACCCTGCATGAGCTGTGCTGTATAAATGAAAGCTTTTGTTTTTGTTCAACTGTTTGATTATGCTTTGTTGCTTCCCTTCCCTGAATTGGTTCCATCATATCTCTAACCATTCTGAAGAGTTTGGGATGTTTTCTCACTCTAACGGTACTAAACAACTAAATTGTTTTTGTAGCCTCTCCTTGCAATATGGGATCCCGATATTTAGCTGTCAATCTAACATCAAATTTCCGATACCCTTCCTTATTTGAGATGTTCTTCCTGTTTTCAGGAGAACAGAATTATGTAGTTTGATTTATTGTATGATTGTACCTGGAGCTGTTCAGGTCAGACTGTCTCCAATTCTCTCTGAGGTCCCTCATAGCCATCCTCTAACACTGGGGATCAGGCTGGTTGCTCTCCTCCAGTAAAATCACTGTCAGGTGCACAGACACAGCTGTGAGACTTGGCTTTGCCTGAGTGAGAGTTACTTACAATGACTTACCAGGAAAACCAATGAGTCCCAACAGAGGATAAAACACCTTTGTTATTTCTATCAATCCCACCATTCTCAAGCAGTGCTGGCTGGCAACCTCCCTAATGCTGAAGGTTGAAAATGACTTGTCATCCCTTCAGAGCTTCCCCTCTTTTGTAGCTGCATATGAGGTCCACAGGGACACTGCTTGAAGAAGCATTAAGTCACCTCTTTATCTGAACAAACGTATGGAAGCAAATACGTTCATACCGTTCCCCAGCTAATGCANTTTTTTAAAATGAGAACAGATCAATGCACAGAACAATTAAAGAGCTCGGCTCAATCCCAAGAACTGTTGAGTTCAGGTACATAGCATTTCGTCTCAAACGGTACATGGTTAGTTGCTTGGAGTACTTCGAAGTGGTCTACTGAGGTACCAGATTATGGAGTGGGAAATCAGTGTAAAAAGTGTTCAATACAATCAGGAATGTTTTCCTGCTCCTCGTGGCTTCCATGTGTGGATGTGTGTGGATGTGTTTGTGTGTGTATTCATTTGTTTGTGAGTGTGTTTTTGGGTGTGTTTGTATGCATGTTTGTGTGTTGTGAGATGAGGTCAAGTACAGCTTTGTATTGGTGGGCAAGCAGACCCCATTATCAGTTGGATGGGCCCACACCACTGTATGTTGGCCAGACACATGTGGAGAAACTAACACCATTAATTAGACGNTTTTTCTTTCCGGTCCTGCTTATCAAACCACAGCAATACATCTCAGCAAATGTTTTTCCTCCCAATCACTTGTGTGGTACACCAATGCTCCGTTTTTGCTCCGGCCGCCCGCCCACTTCTTTTCCTGATCTACAAACTCTGTCTCAGATATACGATCCAAAGAAATGAGGTCAACTTCGACATGTATGTGCATGACACCCACATCCAATTCTCCACCTCCATCTGGGACTCCCAGTCCACTGATGTTCTGTCAGACCGTTTCTTTACTCCAGTATCTTTACTCAATTAAAGTCCTTCATCTCTCATATAATTCTGGTAAATCTCTGCACTCTCTCCAAGACTGTGGCATCATTCCCAAATTTGCAAAGTAACCAGAAGGGAGATAAGGAGAACATTTTTTTACCCAGAGGGTAATTATGATGTGGAATGTACATCTTGAAAGGTTGGTGGAAGCAGATTGGATAGTAGATACCAAAAAGGTATAGGAAAATGACTTGAAAAGAAAAATGGAGTAAGTGGCAATCTTGCATATATCAGCGTTTTCCACAAAATCCAAACTATTTACTTAGAGCTCAGAGGAATTCAGTTAAGACAGACAGATGTAACTGAATATACAGCACACAAATATTATAAACTACAGTATAGGAGACATAGGCATGACCTTCACATTTGAAATTCCAAACGCTGATTGAAGAGAATTCTTGAAGACTGAACTTCTGTTGGCAAATCACGACGGAATTAGTTATTGAATTGGCAAACATTTAATTTCTGTATGAGGTGTCGCATTCGTGTGCTCTCGTTGAATTTGAACTACATCTGACGTGATTTGCTTGACAACGGAACATCAAATTCTAAATAAATAATATTCTGTTGTTTAACCTAAAAACTGCTCATGTACCCCAGACCATTTATTAGACATTTTTTGGTTCCAGTCTTACTTAACAATCACCAATAAAACATTTTGGCAAATATTTTTTCATACCGCCCCTGCCAGTACACTTATGGTGTAACCCGAGTCTTTATCCTTGTCCAACTTTTCCTTAACTACATGCTCTGCCTCGTTGATGTTATCCAAAGACATGGGGTGAACTTTCACATGTATGTGCATGACCCCCATATCTAATTGTTCTCCTTGATCTGCGACACCCAGTGCACTGAACTTCTGTCAGCCTTTTTTCTCTCAGCCTTCTTTCTGTCAGCCTTTTTGAAGAATATCAAAGTGTGGATGAGTGGAACATTCCTGAGTCTGAATGTTGGCAAGGCAGAAGCCGTATTCTTTGGCTCCAGTCAACATTTTGTCTCCTGTGGAAGCAGAGAGATCTGGGGCTTCACATACTCATATCTTTGAAAGTGAAAGGATAAGTTTAGAAAGTTGTTAAAGAAATCATTGGCTTTATAAATAGAGGCACAGTGTATAAAAGCAAGGACATTATGTTGCCTCTTTACAAATTGCTGGACAGGTCTTACACCGAGCATTGTGTCCAATTCTGGGCACCACACTTCAGGAAGAATGTCTCAAATTTGCTGGGACTGATTCTGCTGGCGGGTGGGTCTGTCATTAGAGGACACAGTTTCTCCCTATTTACTCTATCAAAGCCCTTTATAATTTTGATAGAATTGAATTGAATCTATTGAAAATTCCCATAACTTTCTCTCCTCTGAGGAGAACAATCCCAGACTCTCCAGTATCTCTACTCAATTGAATTTGTTCATCCCTGGTATCATTCTGGTAAATTTCTGCACTCTCTCCAAGAGGCCAAGACTGTGGCATCATTCCTAAATTTGCAAGTTAACCAGAAGGGAGATAAGGAGAATATTTTTTACCTAGAGGGTTATTATAATGTGTAATGTATAGCTTGAAAGATTGGTGGAAGCAGATTCGACAGTAAATATCAAAGAGCTATTGGAAAATGACTTCTAAAGAAAAAAATTGTAGGTCTATGGATTAAGAGGGGTAGTAGCACTCTGGCATCATTCACACACATACTGACATCAATAATAATAATAATAATCCTTGCATTTGATATCGCGCTTTTCACGTTGGGAGGACGTCCCAAAGCGCTTCACAGAACACACTGTAAGGTGAATTGACTGAATATTTGTGGGCGAACGCGGCAGCAAATTGCGCACAGCAATGTCCCACAGACAGTCGTGGATTGAAAATGATCAATTTTTTATTGTTTTGCTTTTTGTAGGGATTATTATTAGGCTCTGTGTGGAGTAAGGAAACTTGCCCAAGGTTTGGCCGTCTACCGGGAATTGAACTCATGTCTCTCACTTGCAAAGCGATTGCTATTACCACTGAGCTACAGGACTCCCGATCAGCGTGTTCAACAAAATCCAAACTATTTACTCACAGCTGAGGGGAATTCAATTAATACAGACAGAGGTAACAGAATATACAGATTCAAATATTACAAACTACAGTACAGGAGCCATAGACATGACATTCACAATTGATATTCGAAATGCTGATTGAAGAGAATTCTTGAAGACTGAACATCCATTGCACAACACGCGGGGGCTTGTGTGGGTGTGTGATTGTGTGTGTCTTTATCTGTGCTGATAAGACAGAACAGGGCAGCACAGCTAAGTGGGGTTTTGTGAGTGTCCCAGTAAGCGAGTGATGGGGTAAGTGACGATGGATTTGAGCCGTTGCCTGAATTGGGTTTGGGTCACACCGTAGATGAAGGTGTTGGAGCAGGAGCTCAGACGCTGCAGCATGTAACCCACATGCTCAGCGATGGTGAAAGGGCTGCTGTAGTCAGACTGCAGGAGCTCGGCCTCTGTCAACATCGCATATATGAAGGTGACCATGGAGGTGAGCCACAGCAATACAAAACTGCCCGAGATGGTAAAGAGCAGGATGATGGATTTCCGCCGGCTCTCCATCTCTTCATCGCGCACCTTTGCAGTCCCTCGCAGACCCTGACGCACCCTGCTGGCCAACAGCACATGTCTGATGGTCAGGGTATTGAAAGGGATGATGAGGATGAAGGGAAGAATTGGGTTTGCAAATACATCCAACCAGGCAAAAACAGTCCAGGCTGGAGAGGTATAAAAATTGGGCTTGACGGTGCAGTACCAGGGCTGTCCATTGAATTCAAACCGTGGTTGGTACATGAAATATATGGGGATGTTCTCCACACATAAAACTGCACAAATTGTCCAGATCACCAAACCCGCTGTCCTCTCAGTGCAGTACTTGATTTTAAGCTTTGGGCAGCAGATGGCTGTGAAGCGGTCGAAGGTGAAGGCCACGGTCAGCCAGACAGAGGATTCGATGCTAACAAAGCAAAGCACCAGGTGTAGACGGCACACAGGTGTTTGGTGTGTGGGTGCGTGCGGAAGGTGTAAGTTAATTGTCTCATACAGGCTGACATCAAAGACCATGACCAACAAATCAGCAACAGCCATTGCGACCAGGTAGCGAGTGATGCATTTGGAGAGTCCACACTTTCCCTGAGCCAGGACCACAATCGTCAACGCGATCCCTGCAGGAAATGCACAGAAACAATTATACATTTCTCTTGCTTTGGGAATGTGTACAGAACTGGCTGACGCCTGATCGAGTCTGTTAGTGGACAAGTGGAATAAATTCCAACTTCTGTTGTGGTTCCATTTGTCAGGGCAATGCTGATAACAGAACAACCAGTATATCTCGTCCACACGACTTGGTGAGACAGACTGATCATTGAGATCAGAGATTCTAACTCACTCATTCCTATCAACTAAAGGCCAAACTATTTGTGTGGTAAGTGTGGCAGAGGAAGAACTCAATGGCAAACTGTTACACTTCAGCTATTACCACTCTCCACCCCACCTCAAACCAAACTTGCATCCCGAAACATTGTCTCATGCCGAAATTTGCCTCATATTACACACAGAAATGGGTAAGCAGGCGACTGTTTCAAGTGTCCTCCCCATAACAGAACCTGATAGCTTTTTTCCAGAGAGAGAGATGCCAAACAAATCACAAAACAGACTAACCTTCCTACGAGGGAATGCGAACAGCTTTTTAGACCATCATCCTTGAATCAGTCCCTCGTGCTTCCAGAATCTAAACCCTTTGACTCTCCCATCGCAGCCCCAAGCAGTTTCTTACACGTTACAATATCACGGCTTCCACTTTGCTTCCCAGTAACCCTCGCGATCCCAGATTCCACATCTGTGAAATGAAATCAATCTATCCTAAATTTGACCATCATAATCATAACGATAATCCTTGCATTTGATATAGTGCCTGAACACCTCCTCAAGATGTCTCAAAGCAATACACGGAATATACTGTGAGTTGAACTGACCCAATATTTTTAGGCGCAAACCATGACTGCAAATTGAGTTCTTCACATAATATGCTGTAAAGTGGTTTGAGTGCGTGTTTTGTGTGTCCAAGTTTGGTTTGGTGCAGAGCAATGTCCCACAACGAGTCATGGATTGAGTGACCAATTTTTTTTGGTGGAATTGTAGACCCAACCATTTGAAGACACCTGATCATACAGACAGGACCTTAGTTTCAGCTCTCATCTGATGGAAAAAACCTCCAACAATCTCACTCCCAGCACTGTCTGCATTGAATTTTCATATCACACTGTGTGTTTCCAATTTCGACTTTGGGCTGAAACCTATAACACTCTGAATCAAAGGTAAGAGTGTTACCACAGCAGCCGACTGACATAGATTGTTACTGGTTTACTTTCTCAATGGCAGAAAGCATATTTGACAAAATAGACAAACATTTAGTATACATATGGTCTCAGAAATATTTCTGTCCTAAATTTTCCATTCTTAGCTGGAAATTTGCATTATTAAATGAAAGAGCTCCAACTCATCCAATCGATCTTGGCAGCTGATCCTATAACCGTGTTCTCCTCCACACTGCACCAAATTAATTACTAAAAGTATCCTTATTAGAAAGCGTCGAGGGGAGCCTTGACATTATTAACGTGCACCTGGTCATCCCAATGGATAATTTAGTTAAACAGCTGGTTAAACTACTTGGTTTCTTTTTGACTGCTCAACTAATCAGGGTTCATGCTCCAAACATCCGGGGACCGAGATTACCAGACATATGGTAGGAGAAGCGGAGCAGTCAGGCTAAGTCGTCCTTTGCAACAAGTGCAGTGACTCTCCAGGAAAGCCGGTGAGTGCCATCACAAGAGACCCCCTTCCTCCTCCTCTACCACCAGCTGCCTCCCAGCTTAGGCTCCTGCACTCAGGATGTGCTATGACAAAGGTGGAACAATTCTAAATTGTTATTGTGGATTTCCACTTCTCATTAAAACTCAGGATCCCCAGCGAACATCCTTATGACTCTTAATAGAGATGTCTTTCCTCTAACAAGGGACATGAATGTTAAGTATTTTACATGTGTATTAATTGACTGCTGCTCTCCTGGTTACACTCTCAGCCACAATCTCGTGCATACTTGCATTGGCCCAGTGAAGCGCAGTGCACCTCGAATCTCTGTACAAAAACACTTCTCCCCATTCTCAGACAGCAATGTCTGGGCCCGTCCTGCTGCTCTAGGCTGACAGACACCTCACAGCCCATCAGAGATGAGAGAGTGAGATTGCATGAACATTAAATCATACAACAACAACAAGATTCCATTTATAAAGCGCCTTTCACGTCAGGAGGACGCCCCAAGGCGCTGCACAGTTGGGCCATGACCCGAGCAGGGGGGAAATGGTCAGGGTGAGGGGAGGAAAGGGAGGGAGCGAGGAGGGTGGAAATGGTCAGGGTGAGGGGAGGGAAGGGAGGGAGCGAGGAGGGGGAAGAGAGTCGAGAGGGGAGCTGAAGGCACGGTCAAAGAGAAAGGTTTTGAGACCGGCCTTGAAGGAGGAAAGGGAGGAAGCAAAGCGAAGGCACTGGGGGATGGAGTTCCAGAGCCTGGGGGCTGAGAGGCTGAAGGCCCGACCACCGATGGTAGGGCGGTTGGGGCGTGGGACGTGGAGCAGACCGGAGCCGGAGGAATGGAGGGTACGGGCAGGTAGGTAGGGGGATAGTAGGTTGGAGAGATAGGAGGGAGCAAGGCCGTGAATGGCCTTGTAGGTGAGGATGAGGATCTTGAAATCAATCCTCTGGGGGATGGGGAGCCAGTGGAGGCGAGCGAGGGTGGGAGTGATCATATTCACTAACTTGCACAAGCACCTGGTGGCAGCCACATTCACAACATCTTCTAATCTTTCAAGATATAAAATTAAACTCTTTAGATAGGAGATGATTTCGAAAATAACATGTTCATGTCCCAAATATAAATATTTGCTATTTAATTCACACACTAATTTCCTCTTAAGTTTGCCAACTCAGTCGGCCTCTATCGCTTACATATTCATTGTCCGTTCAACACAAAGGGTATGAAGGTTTCAGTTTATCTGTTGCCTTCAGCATCATAAAGAATTAAGCATAATATTCCAAGAGGTATCTGTAATCACGGCTGAAGATTTCTAGACAGTGGCATCTATCGCATCGGGCTGCACAACCCCATCACTCTGTTCACTTCCAAATTGCTGATCAAGCGCCCAATTGCTCGATATAATGGCTGCATTGCAAGCCTTCCAACACTTGTTTTGCCTACTCACTGGAACTCTCTTTCACAAACCTTTGTCTTATCTCTTCCCTATTTGCTTTCAAATTCCATCTTGTACTTCAAAATCCAACCACGAACCCTGCAACCTCACAAACTACGGTTCCATTTCTAATCTGCCCCCCGTTGACAAAGCTCTGGAAGGCGTTGTTGCTGGCCAGCTTTGCTCACACCTCTCCCGCCACTTCCACCCCACCAGTCGTCCACTCTGGCACAGACACGATGCTTTTCAAAGCAGAAACTTTTTTATCTTTGATTGAGCAGCCCTATGTCCGCCTCCACGGCCTCATGGACCTCTCTATTCCGATCGACATAGCTCATGATGCCATCCTGTATCTCATTAGTTAGAGAACCTGACTGGCAAACGAGAGGACGTCTGTTCGATTCCCGAGTTGGGTGAAACATTGGGAAGTTTCCTTACTCCACATATCTGTTTACCAAGCTAAAAAAATGAACCTGGTTGTTGGTCGATTGGCAGACAACTTTTCTGGGGTTAATAATCCCGTCAATAAAAAAATAAATTTATTTGGTAACTCAAACCATGACGGGTTGTGGGACACTGCTGTGCCTGCTTCCCCACAAAACATACACACACTTCACTTCACAATATATTATGTGGAGCACTTTGAGACGTCTCAATGAAATGACACGGCGTTGTCATCAATGCAAGGATTATTTCTTATCCTCCTCCAGCTTCTGCGCCCTTATTAACTTTAGTGGGACCAGGACCTCTTTCCTCCACATCCGCCACATTGCCCTCCTCTGACTGTACATCATGCGCAATACAGCCGAAAGCATCTTTGACATGTTCATCAAATTAAATATTGATTAAACAAATGCCCTGCTCGTCGGGCTCTGCAACTTTACTATCCCCAACATCCAGTTAATCCAGAATAGCACAACACACACTGAGACCTACACCTACACTGAGACCTCCTCGGAAAACATCCCCGAAAGACACCGGCAGAATGCACCAGCACAGTCAAGTGCTATGGAAACCTACCCTGCATGAGCTGTGCTGTATAAATGAAAGCTTTTGTTTTTGTTCAACTGTTTGATTATGCTTTTTTGCTTCCCTTCCCTGAATTGGTTCCATCATATCTCTAACCATCCTGAAGAGTTTGGGATGTTTTCTAACTCTAACGGTACTAAACAACTAAATTGTTATTTCAGTTTTTGTAGCCTCTCCTTGCAATATGGGATCCCGATATTTAGCTGTCAATCTAACATCAAATTTCCTATACCCTTCCTTATTTGAGATGTTCTTCCTGTTTTCAGGAGAACAGAATTATGTAGTTTGATTTATTGTATGATTGTACCTGGAGCTGTTCAGGTCAGACTGTCTCCAATTCTCTCTGAGTTCCCTCATAGCCATCCTCTAACACTGGGGATCAGGCTGGTTGCTCTCCTCCAGTAAAATCACTGTCAGGTGCACAGACACAGCTGTGAGACTTGGCTTTGCCTGAGTGAGAGTTACTTGCAATGACTTACCAGGAAAACCAATGAGTCCCAACAGAGGATAAAACACCTTTGTTATTTCTATCAATCCCACCATTCTCAAGCAGTGCTGGCTGGCAACCTCCCTAATGCTGAAGGTTGAAAATGACTTCTCATCCCTTCAGAGCTTCCCCTCTTTTGTAGCTGCAAATGAGGTCCACAGGGACACTGCTTGAAGAAGCAGGAAGTCACCTCTTTATCTGAACAAACGTATGGAAGCAAATACGTTCATGCCGTTCCCCACCTAATGCATTTTTTAAAAATGAGAACAGATCAATGAACAGAGCAATTAAAGAGCTCGGCTCAATCCCAAGATCTGTTGAGTTCAGGTACATAGCATTTCATCTCAAACGGTCCATGGTCAGTTGCTTGGAGTACTTCGAAGTGGTCTACTGAGGTACCAGATTATGGAGTGGGAAATCAGTGTAAAAAATGTTCAATACAATCAGGAATGTTTTCCTGCTCCTCGTGGCTCCCATGTGTGGATGTGTGTGGATGTGTTTGTGTGTGTATTCATGTGTTTGTGAGTGTGTTTTTGGGTGTGTTTGTATGCATGTTTGTGTATCGTGAAATGAGGTCAAGTACAGCTCTGTATTGGTGGGCAAGCCGACCCCATTATCAGTTGGATGGGCCCACACCACAGTATGTTGGCCAGACAAATGTGGAGAAACTAACACCATTAATTAGACGTTTTTTCTTTCCGGTCCTGCTTAGCAAACCACCAGCAATACATCTCAGCAAATGTTTTTCCTCCTAATCACTTGTGTGGTACACCAATGCTCCGTTTTTGCTCCGGCCGCCCGCCCACTTCTTTTCCTGATCTACATACTCTGTCTCAGTTGTATGATCCAAAGAAATGAGGTCAACTTCGACATGTATGTGCATGACACCCACATCCAATTCTCCACCTCCATCTGGGACTCCCAGTCCACTGATGTTCTGTCAGACCGTTTCTTTACTCCAGTATCTTCACTCAATTAAAGTCCTTCATCTCTCATATAATTCTGGTAAATCTCTCACTCTCTCCAAGACTGTGGCATCATTCCCAAATTTGCAAACTAACCAGAAGGGAGATAAGGAGAACATTTTTTGCCCAGAGGGTAATTATGATGTGGAATGTACAGCTTGAAAGGTTGGTGGAAGCAGATTGGATAGTAGATACCAAAAAGGTATAGGAAAATGACTTGAAAAGAAAATGAAGTGAGATTGGTTTAGTGGCACTCTGGCATCATTCACACATTTGCATATATCAGCGTTTTCCACAAAATCCAAACTATTTACTTACAGCTCAGAGGAATTCAGTTAAGACAGACAGATGTAACTGAATATACAGCACACAAATATTATAAACTCCAGTATAGGAGCCGTAGACATGACCTTCACATTTGAAAGTCCAAACGCTGATTGAAGAGAATTCTTGAAGACTGATCTTCTGTTGGCAAATCACGACGGAATTAGTTATTGAATTGGCAAACATTTAATTTCTGTATGAGGGGTCGCATTCGTGTGCTCTCGTTGAATTTGAACTACATCTGACGTGATTTGCTTGACAACGGAACATCAAATTCTAAATAAATAATATTCTGTTGTTTAACCTAAAAACCGCACATGTGGAGTCCTGTAGCTCAGTGGTTGGAGCACTCGCTTTGCAAGTGAGAAACCTGAGTTCAATTCCAGGCAGGGCGAAACCTTGGGCAAGTTTCCTTACTCCACACGCCTAATAATAATCCCTTCAAAACCCAAAACAATAATTAATTGGTCATTTTCAATCTACGACTGTTTGTGGGACATTGCTGTGCGCAATTGGCTGCCGCGTTCGCCCACAAATATACAGTCAATTCACTTTGCAGTATGTTCTGTGAAGCGCTTTGGGACGTCCTCCCGACGTGAAAAGCGCTATATCAAATGCAAGGATTATTATAGGATTATTATGTATCCCAGACCATTTATTAGACATTTTATGGTTCCTATCTTACTTAACAATCACCAATAAAACATTTTGGCAAATATTTTTTCATACCGCCCCCGCCAGTACACTTATGGTGTAACCCGAGTCTTTATCCTTGTCCAACTTTTCCTTAACTACATGTTCTGCCTCGTTGATGTTATCCAAAGACATGGGGTCAACTTTCACATGAATGAGCATGACCCCCATATCTAATTCTTCTCTTTGATCTGCGACACCCAGTGCACGGAACTTCTGTCAGCCTTTTTTCTCTCAGCCTTCTTTCTGTCAGCCTTTTTGAAGAATATCAAAGTGTGGATGAGTGGAACATTCCTGAATCTGAATGTTGGCAAGGCAGAAGCCATATTCTTTGGCTCCAGTCAACATCTTGTCTCTTGTGGAAGCAGAGAGATCTGGGGCTTCACATACTCATATCTTTGAAAGTGAAAGGATAAGTTTAGAAAGTTGTTAAAGAAATCATTGGCTTTATAAATAGAGGCACAGTGTATAAAAGCAAGGACATTATGTTGCCTCTTTACAAATTGCTGGTTAGGCCTTACACCGAGCATTGTGTCCAATTCTGGGCACCACACTTCAGGAAGAATATCTCAAATTTGCTGGGACTGATTCTGCTGGCGGGTGGATCTGTCCTTAGAGGACACAGTTTCTCCCTGTTTACTCTATCAAAGCCCTTTATAATTTTGATAGAATTGAATTGGATCTATTGAAAATTCCCATAACTTTCTCTCCTCTGAGGAGAACAATCCCAGACTCTCCAGTATCTCTACTCAATTGAATTTGTTCATCCCTGGTATCATTCTGGTAAATTTCTGCACTCTCTCCAAGACGCCAAGACTGTGGCATCATTCCTAAATTTGCAAGTTAACCAGAAGGGAGATAAGGAGAACATTTTTACCCAGAGGGTTATTATAATGTGTAATGTATAGCTTGAAAGATTGGTGGAAGCAGATTCGACAGTAAATATCAAAGAGCTCTTGGAAAATGACTTGTAAAGAAAAAAATTGTAGGTCTATGGATTAAGAGGGGTAGTAGCACTCTGGCGTCATTCACACACATACTCACATCAATAATAATAATAATAATCCTTGCATTTGATATAGCGCTTTTCACGTTGGGAGGACGTCCCAAAGCACTTCACAGAACACACAGCAAATTGCGCACAGCAATGTCCCACAAACAGTCGTGGATTGAAAATGACCAATTTATTATTGTTTTGCTTTTTGGAGGGATTATTATTAGGCTCTGTGTGGAGTAAGGAAACTTGCCCAAGGTTTGGCCCTCTACCGGGAATTGAACTCATGTCTCTCACTTGCAAAGCGATTGCTATTACCACTGAGCTACAGGACTCCTGATCAGCGTGTTCAACAAAATCCAAACTATTTACTCACAGCTGAGGGGAATTCAATTAATACAGACAGAGGTAACAGAATATACAGATTCAAATATTACAAACTACAGTACAGGAGCCATAGACATGACATTCACAATTGATATTCGAAATGCTGATTGAAGAGAATTCTTGAAGACTGAACATCCATTGCACAACACGCGGGGGCTTGTGTGAGTGTGTGTGTCTTTATCTGTGCTGATGAGACAGAACAGGGCAGCACAGCTAAGTGGGGTTTTGTGAGTGGCCCAGTAAGCGAGTGATGGGGTAAGTGACGATGGATTTGAGCCGTTGCCTGAATTGGTTCTGGGTCACACCGTAGATGAAGGTGTTGGAGCAGGAGCTCAGACGCTGCAGCATGTAACCCACATGCTCAGCGATGGTGAAAGGGCTGCTGTAGTCAGACTGCAGGTGCTCGGCCTCTGTCAACATCGCATATATGAAGGTGACCATGGAGGTGAGCCACAGCAATACAAAGCTGCCCGAGATGGTAAAGAGCAGGATGATGGATTTCCGCCGGCTCTCCATCTCTTCATCGCGCCCCTTTGCAGCCCCTCGCAGACCCTGACGCACCCTGCTGGCCAACAGCACATGTCTGATGGTCAGGGTATTGAAAGGGAGGATGAGGATGAAGGGAAGAATTGGGTTTGCAAATACATCCAACCAGGCAAAGACAGTCCAGGCTGGAGAGGTATAAAAATTGGGCTTGACGGTGCAGTACCAGGGCTGTCCATTGATTTCAAACCGTGGTTGGTACATGAAATATATGGGGATGTTCTCCACACATAAAACTGCACAGATTGTCCAGATCACCAAACCCGCTGTCCTCTCAGTGCAGTACTTGATTTTGAGCTTTGGGCAGCAGATGGCTGTGAAGCGGTCGAAGGTGAAGGCCACGGTCAGCCAGACAGAGGATTCGATGCTAACAAAGCAAAGCACCAGGTGTACACGGCACACAGGTGTTTGGTGTGTGGGTGCGTGCGGAAGGTGTAAGTTAATTGTCTCATACAGGCTGACATCAAAGACCATGACCAACAAATCAGCAACAGCCATTGCGACCAGATAGCGAGTGATGCATTTGGAGAGTCCACACTTTCCCTGAGCCAGGACCACAATGGTCAACGCGATCCCTGCAGGAAATGCACAGAAACAATCATACATTTCTCTGGGTTTGGGACTGTTTACAGAACTGGCTGACGCCTGATCGAGTCTGTTCGTGGACAAGTGGAATAAATTCCAACTTCTGTTGTGGTCCCATTTGTCAGGGCACTGATAACAGAACAACCAGTATATCTCGTCCACACGACTTGGTGAGACAGACTTATCATTGAGATCAGAGATTCTAACTCACTCATTCCTACCAACTAAAGGCCAAACTATTTGTGTGGTAAGTGTGGCAGAGGAAGAACTCAATGGCAAACTGTTACACTTCAGCTATTACCACTCTCCACCCCACCTCAAACCAAACTTGCATCCCGAAACATTGTCTCATGCCGAAATTTGTCTCATATTATACACAGAAATGGGTAAGGAGTCGACTGTTTCAATTGTCCTCCCCATAACAGAAACTGATAGCTTCTTTCCAGAGAGAGAGATGCCTGACAAATCACAAAATAGACTCACTTTCCTACGAGGGAATGCGAACAGCTTTTTAGACCTTCATCCTTGAATCAGTCCCTCGTGCTTCCAGAATCTAAACCCGCTGACTCTCCCATCGCATCCCCAAGCAGTTTCTTACACATGTTACAATATCACGGCTTCCACTTTGCTTCCCAGTAACCCTCGCGATCCCAGATTCCACATCTGTGAAATTAAATCAATCTATCCTAAATTTGACCATCATAATCACAACGATAATCCTTGCATTTGATATAGTGCCTGAACACCTCCTCAAGATGTCTCAAAGCAATACACGGAATATACTTTGAGTTGAACTGACCCAATATTTTTAGGCGCAAACCATGACTGCAAATTGAGTTCTTCACATAATATGCTGTAAAGTGGTTTGAGTGCGTGTTTTGTGTGTCCAAGTTTGGTTTGGTGCAGAGCAATGTCCCACAACGAGTCATGGATTGATTGACCAATTTTATTTGGTGGATTTGTAGACCAAGACACCTGATCATACAGACGGGACCTTAGTTTCAGCTCTCATCTGATGGACAAAACCTCCAACAATCTCACTCCCAGCACTGCCTGCAATGGATTTTCATCTCCCACTGTGTGTTTCCTATTGCGCCTTTGGGCTGAAACCTATAACACTCTGAATGAAAGGTAAGAGTGTTACCACAGCAGCCGACTGACATAGATTGTTACTGGTTTACTTTCTCAATGGCAGAATGCATATTTGACAAAATATACAAACATATTTTAATTATTTAGTATACATATGGTCTCAGAAATATTTCTGTCCTAAATTTTCCATTCTTAGCTGGAAATTTGCATTATTAAATGAAAGAGCTCAAACTCATCCAATAGATCTTGGCAGCTGATCCTATCACCGTGTTCTCCTCCAAACTGCACCAAATTAATCACTAAAACTATCCTTATTAGAAAGCGTTGAGGGGAGCCTTGACATTATTAACGTGCACCTGATCATCCCAATGGATAATTTAGTTAAAACAGCTGGTTAAACTACTTGATTTCTCTTTGACCGCTCACTAATCAGAGTTCATGCTCCAAATATCCGGGGACCAAGATTTCCAGACATGTGGTAGGAGCTGTGGAGCTGTCAGGCTAAATCGTCCATTGCAACAAGTGCAGTGACGCTCCAGGAAAGCCGGTGAGTGCCATCACAAGAGACCACCTTCCTCGTCCTCCTCTACCACCACCTGCCTCCCAGCTTAGGCTCCTGCACTCAGCCTTTGGGATGTGCTAATGACAAATGCTGAACAAGTCAAAATTGTTATTGTGGATTTCGAACTCTCTCATTACAACTCAGGTTCCCCAGCGAACATGCTAATGGCTCTTTGCTGCCACTTTACATAGAGATATCTTTCCTCTAACAAGGGACATGAATGTGAAGTATTTTACATGTGTATTAATTGACTGCTGCTGTCCTGGTTAGACTGTCAGCCACAATCTCGTGCATACTTGCATTGGCCCAGTGAAGCGCAGTGCACCTCGAATCTCTGTACAAAAACATTTCTCCCCATTCTCAGTCAGCAATGTCTGGGCCCATCCTGCTGCTCTAGGCTGACAGACACCTCACAGCCCATCAGAGATGAGAGAGTGAGATTGCATGAACATCAAGTCATCTTCACTAACTGAACAAGCAACTGTTGACAGCCACATTCACATCATCTTCTAATCTTTCAAGATATAAAATTAAACTCTTTAGATAGGAGATTATTTGGAAAATAACATGTTCATGTCCCAATTATAAATATTTGCTATTTAATTCACACACTAATTTCCTCTTAAGTTTACCAACTCAGTCGGCCTCTATCGCTTGCATACTCATTGTCCCTTCAACACAAAGGGTATTAAGGTTTCAATTTATCTGTTGCCTTCAGCATCATAAATAAAGAAATATAATATTCTATGAGGTATCTGTAATCACGGCTGAAGATTTCTAGATAGTGGCATCTATCGCATGGGGCTGCACAACCCCATCACTCTGTTCACTTCTAAGTTGCGTGGCTGCCTTTACTTTTGCTGATCAGGCGACCAATTGCTCGATATAATGGCTGCATTGCAAGCCTTCCAACTTGTTTTGCCTACTCACTGGAACTGTCATCCACAAACCTTTGTCTTATCTCTTCCCTATTTGCTTTCAAATTCCATCTTGTAATTCAAAATCCAACCCTCCAACCTCACAAACTACGGTTCCATTTCTAATCTGCCCCCCGTTGACAAAGCTCTGGAAGGCGTTGTTGCTGGCCAGCTTTGCTCACACCTCTCCCACCACTTCCACCCCACCAGTCGTCCACTCTGGCACAGAGACTACGCTTTTCAAAGCAGAAACGTTGCTCTCTTTGATTGAGCAGCCCCATGTCTGCCTCCTCGGCTTCATGGATCTCTCTGTCCCGATCGACATAGCTCATGATGCCATCCATTATCTCATTAGTTAGAGAACCTGCCTCGCAAGCGAGAGGACGTGTGTTCGATTCCCGAGTTGGGTGAAACATTGGGAAGTTTCCTTACTCCACATATCTGTTTACCAAGCTAAAAAAATGAACCCGGTTGTTGGTCGATTGGCAGACCACTTTTCTGGGGTTAATAATCCCGTCAATAAATAAACTTATTTGGTAACTCAAACCATGACGGGTTGTGGGACATTGCTGTGTCTGCTTCCCCATAAAACATACACACACTTCACTTCGCAGTATATTATATTACATTGAGAGGTCTCAATGAAATGACACGGCGTTGTCATCAATGCAAGGATTATTTCTTATCCTCCTCCAGCTTCTGCGCCCTTTTTAACTTGAGTGGGACCAGGACCTCTTTCCTCCACATCAACCACATTGCCCTCCTCTTACGGAACCTCATGCGCAATGCAGCCGAAAGCCTCTTTCACATGTTCGTCAAATTAAATATTGATTAAACAAACGCCCTGCTCGTCGGGTTCTGCAGCTTTACTATCCCCAACATCCAGTTAATCCAGAATACCAAAACAAGTACTGAGACCTACAACTACAATGAGACCTCCTCGTAAAACATCCCCGAAAGACACCGGCAGAATGCACCAGCATAGTCAAGTGCTATGGAAACCTCCCCTGCATAAGCTGTGCTGTATAAAAGCTTTTTTGTTGTTCAACTGTTTGATTATGCTTTTTTTGTTTCCCTTCCCTAAATTGGTTCCATCATATCTCTAACCATCCTAAAGAGTTTCGGATGTTTTCTAACTCTAACGGTACTAAATAATTAATTGTTATTTCAGTTTTTGCAATATGGGATCCTTATATTTAGCTATCAATCTAACTTCAAATTTCCGAAAGCCTTCCTTATTTGAGATGTTCTTCCTGTTTTCAGGAGAACAGAATTATGTAGTTTGATTTATTGTATGATTGTACCTGGAGCTGTTCGGGTTAGACTGTCTCCAATTCTCTCTGAGGTCCCTCATAGCGCATCCTCTAACACTGGGGATCAGGCTGGTTGCTCTCCTCCAGTAAAGAGATATCACTGTCAGGTGCACAGACGCAGTTGTGAGACTTGGCTTTGCCCGAGTGAGAGTTACTTGCAATGACTTACCAGGAAAACCAATGAGTCCCAACAGAGGATAAAACACCTTTGTTATTTCTATCAATCCCACCATTCTCAAGCAGTGCTGGCTGGCAACCTCCCAAATGCTGAAGGTTTAAAATGACTTCTCATCCCTTCAGAGCTTCCCCTCTTTTGTAGCTGCAAATGAGGTCCACAGGGACACTGCTTGAAGAAGCAGGAAGTCACCTCTTTATCTGAACAAACGTATGGAAGCAAATACGTTCATGCCGTTCCCCACCTAATGCATTTTTTAAAAATGAGAACAGATCAATGAACAGAGCAATTAAAGAGCTCGGCTCAATCCCAAGATCTGTTGAGTTCAGGTACACAGCATTTCGTCTCAAACGGTCCATGGTCAGTTGCTTGGAGTACTTCGAAGTGGTCTACTGAGGTACCAGATTATGGAGTGGGAAATCAGTGCAAAAAAGGTTCAATACAATCAGGAATGTTTTCCTGCTCCTCGTGGCTCCCATGTGTGGATGTGTGTGGATGTGTTTGTGTGTGTATTCATGTGTTTGTGAGTGTGTTTTTGGGTGTGTTTGTATGCATGTTTGTGTATCGTGAAATGAGGTCAAGTACAGCTCTGTATTGGTGGGCAAGCAGACCCCATTATCAGTTGGATGGGCCCACACCACAGTATGTTGGCCAGACAAATGTGGAGAAACTAACACCATTAATTAGACGTTTTTTGTTTCCGGTCCTGCTTAGCAAACCACCAGCAATACATCTCAGCAAATGTTTTTCCTCCCAATCACTTGTGTGGTACACCAATGCTCCATTTTTGCTCCGGCCGCCCGCCCACTTCTTTTCCTGATCTACATACTCTGTCTTCAGTTATATGATCCAAAGAAATGAGGTCAACTTCGACATGTATGTGCATGACACCCACATCCACTTCTCCACCTCCATCTGGGACCCCCAGTCCACTGATGTTCTGTCAGACCGTTTCTTTACTCCAGTATCTTTACTCAATTAAAGTCCTTCATCTCCCATATAATTCTGGTAAATCTCTACACTCTCTCCAAGACTCTGGCATTATTTCCAAATTTGCAAACTAACCAGAAGGGAGATAAGAAGAAAATTTTTTACCCAGAGGGTAATTATGATGTGGAATGTACAGCTTGAACGGTTGGTGGAAGCAGATTGGATAGTAGATACCAAAAAGGTATAGGAAAATGACTTGAAAAGAAAAATGGAGTAAGATTGGGGTAGTGGCACTCTGGCATCATTCACACACTTGCATATATCAGCCTTTTCCCCAAAATCCAAACTATTTACTAACAGCTCAGAGGAATTCAATTAAGACAGACAGATGTAACTGAATATACAGCACA
Organism: Callorhinchus milii; assembly: GCF_018977255.1. Lineage (NCBI taxonomy): Eukaryota > Metazoa > Chordata > Chondrichthyes > Chimaeriformes > Callorhinchidae > Callorhinchus > Callorhinchus milii. The sequence goes on from NW_024704771.1 coordinate 2,928,342, forward strand.
CAAATATATATTATAAACTACAGTATAGGAGCCATAGACATGACCTTCACATTTGAAGTTCCAAACGCTGATTGAAGAGAATTCTTGAAGACTGAACATCCATTAAAACAACACGCGGGGGCTTGTGTGAGTGTGTGACTGTGTGTGTCTTTATCTGCTCTGATAAGACAGAACAGGGCAGCGCAGCTATGTGGGGTTTTGTGAGCGGCCCAGTAAGCGAGTGATGGGGTAAGTGACGATGGATTTGAGGCATTGCCTGAATTGGTTCTGAGTCACACCATAGATGAAGGTGTTGGAGCAGGAGCTCAGATGCTGCAGCATGTAACCCACATGCTCAGCGGTGGTGAAAGAGTTGCAGTAGACAGACTGCAGGTGCTCAGCCTCTGTTACCATTGTATGCATGAAAGGGACCATGTAGGTGAGCAACAGCAACACAAAGCTGCCTGAGATGGTAAAGAGAAGGTAATGGATTTCCTCCGACTCTCCATCTGCTCGACCCTCCCCATCACAGCCCCTCGCAGACTGTGCCGCACCCTGCTGGCCACCAGCACGTGTCTGATGGTCATAGTGTTGAAGAGGAGGATGAGGATGAAGGGAAATAGTAGGTTTGCAATAACATCGACCAGTCGAAGACCCTCCAGGCTGGAGAGGTGTAAAAATTGGGCTTCACGGAGCAGTAACAAGGCTGCCCATTGATCACCAACCGTGTTTGTTAGATGAAATACAAAGGGATGGAGGGATTTAAACACAAAGGTGAGGATCTTGAAATCAATCCTTTCTGGTATAGGCAGCCAGTGCAGTCTGGCGAGGACTGGGGTAATCGGGGACTGGGGTAATGGGGGAAGAAGTATAATTGGGTCGAACCTGATGTCTAGATTGCGTATGGGTTCAAAGAGTTTTAGGGAGAGGTCGGAAAGTTGGAGGTGGTGAGAACCATGTGATTTGGGACATTTATAGTGTATGGCTTCCGTCTTGTGAATGTTCAGCTGAAGGGAATTGGCGCTCATCCAGCCCCTGAGATCCGACAGGTAGGCTGACAGAACATCAGGGAACTGGGGGTCGCAAAGAAGGTGGAAAAATAGAGTTGGGTGCCATCCACATACATGTGGAAAAATATCCCATGTCTGCAGATGATATCCCCAATAGGGAGCATGTAGATCCAAAAGAGGATGGGACCAAGGATGGATCCTTCGGAGTTTCCCACAGGTAACCAGGTGAGAGCGGGAGGAGCAGCCATTTGTGCAGATGTACTGCTTGCGCTTTATTATGTAGGACTTGAACCATGTGAGAGTGGTCCCACTGAATTGGATATTGGAAGAAAGATGGTGGAGGAGGATGGCGTGATCGACTGTTGAACGCGGTGGAGAGGTCCAGGAGGACAAGGAGGCAGAGGGAGCCCTGGTCACAAATAGAGAGGACCTTTGCAAGGCAGAGCAGGTTTGTAATGGGGAGGTAGGGACTGAAGGAAGGTTTTTTGAGCAGGGGGATGATGACAGGCATTTTGAGGGAGGCAGGGACTGATCCGGAGGAGAGGGACTGGTTGATGACATCAGCCAGTAATGGGCAGAGTAGGGGGAGCTGGTTGACCAGTAAATTGGTAGGGAGTGGGTCAAGGCAGCATGGTGTGGGTTTCATGTGCGGAGGAAGGAATATAGGATGGCGGTGGTGGTAGGATGTGATAATAATAATAACCCTTGCATTTGATATAGCACTTTTCACGTCGGGAGGACGTCCCAAAGCGCTTCACAGAACACACTGTAAAGTGAATTGACTGTATATTTGTGGGCGAACGCGGCAGCCAATTGCGCACAGCAAAGTCCCACAAACAGTCGTAGATTGAAAATGACCAATTTATTATTGTTTTTAGTTTTGGAGGAATTATTATTAGGCTCTGTGTGGAGTAAGGAAACTTGCCCAAGGTTTCGCCCTCTGCCTGGAATTGAACTCAGGTCTCTCACTTGCAAAGCGAGTGCTCTAACCACTGAGCTACAGAACTCCACCTCATCCTCATCCTCCTCTTCAGCACCCTATATTCCTTCATGTCCTGCACCTACTTACATTTCTGACTTGCTTACTCCTCAACCCATGACCGATTTCCACTGCTCGACTGGCACTGGTTTCCTGCTTGTAGCTCGTGTGCTACATTCCACCATCCATGGTTGTCCTTTCAATCCTGAAACACACAGGTCTTTCTCTTCGACTATTCTTACGATCACCTCGTGCCTCCCCGGAAAACATCCCGGAAAGACACCGGCAGAATGCACCAGCACAGTCAAGTGCTATGCAAACCTACCCTGCATGAGCTGTGCTGTATAAATGAAAGCTTTTGTTTTTGTTCAACTGTTTGATCATGCTTTTTTGCTTCCCTTTCCTGAATTGGTTCCATAATAACTCTATCCATTCTAAAGAGTTTGGGATGTTTTCTAACTCTAATGGTACTAAACAATTTTAAATTGTTATTTGAATTTGTGTAGCCTCTCCTTGCAATATGGGTGCCTGATATTTAGCTATCAATCTAACTTCAAATTTCCGATACCCTTCCTTATTTGAGATAAGTTCTTCCTGTTTCCAAGAGAACAGAATGATGTTGTGTGATTTATTATATAATTGTACCTGGAGCTGTTCGGGATAGACTGTCTCTAATTCTCTCTGAGGTCCCTCATAGCGCATCCTCTAACACTGAGAATCAGGCTGGTTGCTCTCCTCCAGTAAAGAGATATCACTGTCAGGTGCACAGACACAGCTGTGAGACTTGGCTTTGCCCGAGTGAGAGTTACTTGCAATGACTTACCAGGAAAACCAATGAGTCCCAACAGAGGATAAAACACCTTTGTTGTTTCTATCAATCCCACCATTCTCAAGCAGTGCTGGCTGGCAACCTCCCAAATGCTGAAGGTTGAAAATGACTTCTCATCCCTTCAGAGCTTCCCCTCTTTTGTAGCTGCAAATGAGGTCCACAGGTACACTGCTTGAAGAAGTAGGAAGTCACCTCTTTATCTGAACAAACGTATGGAAGCAAATACGTTCATACCGTTCCCCACCTAATGCATTTTTTAAAAATGAGAACAGATCAATGAACAGAGCAATTAAAGAGCTCGGCTCAATCCCAAGATCTGTTGAGTTCAGGTACATAGCATTTCGTCTCAAATAGTCCATGGTCAGTTGCTTGGAGTACTTCGAAGTGGTCTACTGAGGTACCAGATTATGGAGTGGGAAATCAGTGCAAAAAGGGTTCAATACAATGAGGAATGTTTTCCTGCTCCTCGTGGCTCCCATGTGTGGATGTGTGTGGATGTGCTTGTGTGTGTATTCATGTGTTTGTGAGTGCGTTTTTGGGTGTGCTTGTCTGCATGTTTGTGTATCGTGAAATGAGGTCAAGTACAGCTCTGTATTGGTGGGCAAGCAGACCCCATTATCAGTTGGATCACACCACCATATGTGGGCCAGACAAATGTGGAGAAACTAACACCATTAATTAGATGTTTTTTGTTTCCGGTCCTGCTTAGCAAACCACCAGCAATACATCTCAGCAAATGTTTTTCCTTCCAATCACTTGTGTGGTCCACCAATGCTCCGTTTTTGCTCCGGCTGCCCGCCCACTTCTTTTCCTGATCTACATACTCTGTCTTCAGTTATATGATCCGAAGACATGAGGTCAACTTCAACATGTATGTGCATGACACCCACATCTACTTCTCCACCTCCAGCTGGGACTGCCAGTCCACTGATGTTCTGTCAGACCGTTTGACAGATATCAAGGCCTGGAAGAGTGCAGCTGAATGTTGGCTCGACGTAAGCCATAGACTTTGGATCCTGTCTCTGTGGGAACAGAGCGACCTGGTTGTTCACATACTCAAATTTTTGGAGGTCATTGGATAAGTTAACAAAGCTGTTATAGAAGCATTTGAAACCCTTGGCTATAGAAATGGAGGCACAGTGTGTAAGAGCAAGGAAGGTCATTGGATAAGTTGACAAAGCTGCATATTAGATATCAAAATGGAATTGGATAATGACTTGAAAAGGTAAAAATGCAGTGCAATGGGATGAGAGAGCGACATTGTGACACGTTGATTCGCTGTTTCAAAGAGAATGACATTCGTCTGCTCTGTAAGAGTCTATGAATGTGCCAAACAAGTCTAAACTGTTTTTGTAACCTCCCCTTGGAACTCAGGTGCTCAAAATTGGCCATCAATTTTATTGTCTTTGCCTATTCCTTTCCCGATATAGAGAAGCGTTACTCCAGCAAGGAATCCAATAGTTTATAGTGTCTTTTATTGTATGATTGTATCTGTTGCCAGTCCGATAAGACTGTTGCCCGTGTTGTCTGACATCCATAATTATAAGACAATAAGATATTTCATTCAACCCCTGGAGCCCACTGCTCCATTTAATAAGATCATGGCTGATCTTCTAACCTAATTTCATTGACCCAAACTATCCCCATATCCCTTAATCATTCTATCCTTTTAGACATCTATCTACCTCAGCCTTGAATATGTTCAAGGACTGAGAATCCACAGCCTTCTGGGATACAGAATTATACAAATTCACTACCATCTGAGTGAAGAATTGTTTTGTCAACTCAGTTTGAAAAGGCTGACCCTTGATCTTGAGACTAGTTTTAAATTCTCCAACCAAGGCAAACGGTCTAACGACATCTACCCTGTCAAGACCGTTAAGAATCTTATAGGTTTCCAGAAGATCACCACTAATTCTTCTGTACTCTGGAGAACATAGGCCGAGTCTACTCAACAAAAGTAATAAAAGATTGTTCTCATGATCAGGATGGTTGCTCTTCTTGAACACAGCGCCAGATGCACTGCCCAGAGCTGTCGATCAGTGTTACTCAGCTTTGAAGGAGTGAGCGATCTTTGAACAACCCCACATTATTATGGACAAATGACTGTTGCTAACCCAAAAAGCTATCCCATCTCCTTCAAGACTGTTCCTCTTTTCATAGTAAGGTGTTGTCACAAACTGTACATCAGGGAATGAAGAATTGTGCTGAGAAGAACCAGGAAATGACCCTCCAGGGCAGTGAGTGTGTGGAAGGAACAAAGAGACAGTTTCTGTTGGAAAATCACGATGGAATTAGTTATTGAATTGGCAAACATTTAATTTGTGTATGAGGGGTGAGTCTTTTTTGGTTCCAGTCTTACTTAACAATCACCAATAAAATATTTCGGCAAATATTTTTTCATACCGCCCCCGCCAGTACACTTATGGTGTAACCCGAAGCTTTATCGCTGTCCCACTTTTCCTTAACTATCGCATTGACCATTGTGGTCCTGGCTCAGGGAAAGTGTGGACTCTCCAAATGTGTCACTCGCTATCTGGTCGCAATGGCTGTTGCTGATTTGCTGGTCATGGTCTTTGATGTCATCTTATACGAAACAATTAATGTTCATCTTCCGCACTCACCCACACACCAAACACCTGTGTGCCGTGTACACCTGGTGCTTTGCTTTGTTATCATCGAATCCTCTGTCTGGCTGACCGTGGCCTTCACCTTCGACCGCTTCACAGCCATCTGCTGCCCACAGCTCAAAATCAAGTACTGCACCGAGAGGACAGCGGGTTTGGTGATCTGGACAACCTGTGCAGTTTTATGTGTGGAGAACATCCCCATATATTTTGGCTACCAACCACGGTTTGTAATCAATGGACAGCCCTGGTACTGCTCCATCAAGCCCAATGTTTACACCACTCCAGCCTGGACTGTCTTTGCCTGGTTGGAAGTAATTGCAAACCCAATTCTTCCCTTCATCCTCATCCTCCTTTTCAACACCATGACCATCAGACATGTGCTGTTGGCCAGCAGGGTGCGTCAAGGTCTGCGAGTGGCTGTAAAGGGGAGGGATGAGGAGATGGAGAGCCGGCGTAAATCCATCATCCTGCTCTTTACCATCTCGGGCAGCTTTGTGTTGCTGTGGCTCACCTACATGGTCACCTTCATGTATGCGATGGTGACAGAGGCCGAGCTCCTGCAGTCTGACTACAGCAGCCCTTTCACCATCGCTGAGCATGTGGGTTACATGCTGCAGCGTCTGAGCTCCTGCTCCAACACCTTCATCTATGGTGTGACCCAGAACCAATTCAGGCAACGGCTCAAATCTATCGTCACTTACCCCATTACTCGCTTAATTGATCGCTCACGAAACCCCACTTAGCTGTGCTGCCCTGTTCTGTCTTATCAGCACAGATTAAAGACACACACACTCACACACTCACACAAGCCCCCGCGTGTTGTGCAATGGATGTCTTCAAGAATTCTATTCAATCAGCATTTTGAATATCAATTGTGAATGTCATGTCTATGGCTCCTATACTGTAGTTTATAATATTTGTATCTGTATATTCTGTTACCTCTGTCTGTCTTAATGGAATTCCTCAAAGCTGTAAATAAATAGTTTGGATTTCGTTGAACACTCTGATGTGCGTATGTGTGTGAATGATGCCAGAGTGCAACTACCCCACTCTTAATCCATAGACCTGCAAATTTTTTCTTTTCAAGTCATTTTCCAATACCTTTTTGATATTTTCTGACCAATCTGCTTCCACCACCCTTTCAAGCTATACATTCCACATTACAAAAACCCTCTGGGTAAAGGTGTTCTCCTTATCTCCCTTCTAGTTAGTTTGCAAATTTAGGAATGATGCCAGGGCCATGGAAAGGGTACAAAAGAGATTTACCAGAATTATACTTGGGATGAAGGAATTCAATTCAAGGGAAGGGAGAAAAAAATATTTGCTGCGATGTATTGCTGCTGTTTGCTAAGCAGGAACAGAAACAAGAAATGTCTAATTAATGGTGTTAGTTTCTCCACATTTGTCTGACTAACATACTGTGGTGTGGGCCCATCCATCTGATAATGCGGTCTGCTGGACCGCTGATACAGAACTGCACTTGACCTCATCTCACGATACTTAATATGCATACAAACACGCCCAACACAGACAAATACACACTCACAAACACATGAATACACACACAAGCACATCCACACACACCCACACGTGGGAGCCACGAGGAGCAGGAAAATATTCCTGAATGTATTGAACACTTTTTACATTGATTTCCCACTCCATAATCTGGTACCTCAGTAGACCACTTCGAAGTACTCCAAGCAACTGACCATAGACCGTGTGAGACAAAATGCTATATCCCTGAACTCAACAGATCTTGGGATTGAGCCGAGCTCTTTAATTGCTCTGTTCATTGATCTGTTCTCATTTTTAAAAAATGCATTAGGTGAGGAAAGGCATTTGCTTCCATACGTTTGTTCAGATAAAGAGGTGACTTCCTGCTTCTTCAAGCAGTGTCCCTGTGGACATCATCTGCAGCTACAAAAGAGGGGAATCTCTGAAGGGATGAGAAGTCATTTTCAACCTTCAGCATTAGGGAGGTTGCCAGCCAGCACTGCTTGAGAATGGTGGGATTGATAGAAATAACAAAGGTGTTTTATCCTCTGTTGGGACTCATTGGTTTTCCTGGTAAGTCATTGCAAGTAACTCTCACTCGGGCAAAGCCAAGTCTCACAGCTGTGTCTGTGCACCTGACAGTGATATATCTTTACTGTTGGGGAGCAACCAGCCTGATCCCCAGTGTTAGAGGATGCGCTATGAGGGACCACATAGAGAATTGGAGACAGTCTAACCCGAAAAGCTCCAGGTACAATCATACAATAAATCACACTACATAATTCTGTTCTCCTGAAAACAGGAAGAACATCTCAAATAAGGAAGTGTATAGGAAATTTGAAGTTAGATTGATAGCTAAATATCGGGATCCCATATTGCAAGGAGAGGCCACAAAAACTGAAATAACAATTTAGTTGTTTAGTACCGTTAGAGTTAGAAAACATCCCAAACTCTTTAGAATGGTTAGAGATATGATGGATCCAATTCAGGGAAGGGAAGCATAATCAAACAGTTGAACAAAAACAAAAGCTTTCATTTATATAGCACAGCTCATGCAGGGGAGGTTTCCATAGCACTTGACTGTGCTGGTGCATTCTGTCGGTGTCTTTCGGGGATGTTGTCAGGGGAGGCACGAGGTGAATAGTCAGAATAGTCGAAGAGAAAGACCTGTGTGTTTCGGGGTTGAAAGGACAACCATGGATGGTGGAATGTAGCACACGAGCTACAAGCAGGAGACCAGTGCCAGTCGAGCAGTGGAAATGGGTGTTGGGTTGAGGAGTAAGGAAGTCAGAAATGTAAGGAGGTGCAGGACATGAAGGAATTTGTAGAAGGTTGTGAGGATCTTGAAAGTGATAGGGAGACATTGGAGCCTGGCATTAACTGTTGTGGGTGGAAAATGGTGATTAGTGTAGGTCTCAGTGTGTGTTGTGCTATTCTGGATTAACTGGATGTTGGGGATAGTAAAGCTGCAGAGCCCGACGAGCAGGGCATTTGTTTAATCAATATTTAATTTGACGAACATGTGAAAGAGGCTTTCGGCTGCATTGCGGATGAGGTACAGTCAGAGGAGGGCAATGTGGCGGATGTGGAGGAAAGAGGTCCTGGTCCCACTAAAGTTAATAAGGACACACAGAAGCTGGAGGAGGATAAGAAATAATCCTTGCATTGATTACAACGCCGTGTCATTCCGTTGAGACGTTTCAAAGTGCTCCACATAATATACTGTGAAGTGAAGTGTGTGTATGTTTTGTGGGGAAGCAGGCACAGCAGTGTCCCACATCCCGTCATGGTTTGAGTTACTAAATAATTTATTTATTGACAGGATTATTAACCCCAGAAAAGTGGTCTGCCAATCGACCAACAACCGGATTCATTTTTTTAGCTCGGTAAACAGATATGTGGAGTAAGGAAACTTCCCAATGTTTCACCCAACTCGGGAATCGAACACACGTCCTCTCGCTTGCGAGGCAGGTTCTCTAACTAATGAGATACAGGATGGCATCATGAGCTATGTCGATCGGGACAGAGAGGTCCATGAAGCCGAGGAGGCAGACATAGGGCTGCTCAATCAAAGAGAGCAACGTTTCTGCTTTGAAAAGCGTAGTCTCTGTGCCAGAGTGGCGACTGGTGTGGTGGAAGTGGTGGGAGATGTGTGAGCAAAGCTGGCCAGCAACAACGCCTTCCAGAGCTTTGTCAACGGGGGGCAGATTGGAAATGGAACCGTAGTTTGTGAAGTTGGAGGGTTCGAGATTGGATTTTGAAGTACAAGGTGGAATTTGAAAGCAAATAGGGAAGAGATAAGACAAAGGTTTGTGGAAGACAATTCCAGTGAGTAGGCAAAACAAGTGTTGGAAGGCTTACAATGCAGCCATTATATTGAGCAATTGGGCGCCTGTTCAGCAAAAGGAAAGGCAGCCAGTCAATTTCGAAGTGAACAGAGAGATGGGGTTGTGCAGCTCGATGCGATAGATGCCACTATCTAGAAATATTCAGGCGTGATTACAGATACCTCTTAGAATATTATATTTGTTTATTTATATGCTGAAGGCAACAGATAAACTGAAACCTTAATACCTTTTGTGTTGAACGGACAATGACTATGTAAGCGATAGAGGCCGACTGAGTTGGGAAACTTAAGAGGAAAAGAGGAGTGTGTGAATTAAATAGCAAATATTTATATTTGGGACATGAACATGTTATTTTCCAAATAATCTCCTGTCTAAAGAGTTCAATATTACATCTTGAAAGATTAGAAGTTGGTGTGAATGTGGCTGCCAACAGGTGCTTGTTCAAATTGGTGAAGATGATTTGATGTTGAATCTCACTCTCTCATCTCTGATGGGATGTGAGGTGTCTGTCAGCCTAGAGCAGCAGGACGGGCCCAGTCATTGCTGTCTGAGAATGGGGAATGAATTGTTTTTCTTCAGAGATTCGAGGTGCACTGCGCTTCACTGGGCCAATGCAAGTATGCACGAGTTTGTGGCTGAGAGTCTAACCAGGAGAGCAGCAGTCAATTAATGCACATGTAAAATACTTCACATTCATGTCCCTTGTTAGAGAAAAGACATCTCTGTAAAGTGGCAGCAAATTAGCATGTTCGCTGGGGAACCTGAGTTGTAATGGGAGAGTTCGAAATCCACAATAAAAATTCAATTTGACTTGTTCAGCATTTGTCATTAGCACATCCCAAAGGCTGAGTGCAGGAGCCTAAGCTGGGAGTCAGCTGGTGGTAGAGGAGGAGGAAGGTGGTCTCTTGTGATGGCACTCATCGGCTTTCCTGGAGAGTCACTGCGCTTGTTGCAATGGACGACTTAGCCTGACAGCTCCGCTTCTCCTATCATATGTCTGGTAATCTCGGTCCCCGGATGTTTGGAGCATGAAACCTGATTAGTTGAGCGGTCAAAAAGAAATCAATTAGTTTAACCAGCTGCTTAACTAAATTATCCATTGGGATGACCAGGTACACGTTAATAATGTCAAGGCTCCCCTCGACGCTTTCTAATAAAGATACTTTTAGTAATTAATTAGGTGCAGTGTGGAGGAGAACACGCTTATAGGATCAGCTGCCAAGATCGATTGGATGAGTTGGAGCTCTTTCATTTAATAATGCAAATATGCAGCTAAGAATGACAAATTTATGACAGATATATTTCTAAGATCATATGTAAACTAAATAAGAAAAATATGTTTGTATGAGTGTTATAGGTTTCAGCCAAAGTCGCATTCGGAAACACAGAGTGGGAGATGGAAATCCATTGCAGGCAATGCTGGGAGTGAGATTGTTGGAGGTTTTGTCCATCAGATGAGAGCTGAAACTAAGGTCCCGTCTGTATGATCAGGTGTCTTGGTCTACAAATCCACCAAATAAAATGGGTCACTCAATCCATGACTCTTTGTGGGACATTGCTGTGCACCAAACTTCAACACACAAAACAAGCACTCAAACCACTTTACAGTATATTATGTGAAGAACTTATTATTATTATTTCTACTACTACGACTTTCAAATGACACAAAGATGCAGGTTCATGGTTAGATGGAGTCCTGTAGCTCAATGGCAAAGGACTCATCTCGCAAACGAGAGACCTGGATTTGATTCCCGGAAGGTCGAAACATTGATCAATTTTGTTTACTTCACACGCCTCTGTTTACTTAGCAGTAAATAGGAATCTGGTTGTAAATTGATTGGCGCATCGCTGTTCTAGGGTTAATAATTACTTTCAAAAAATCTAAATCAAAATAATAATAAATTGGTCACTTGAATCCACTTCAATGTTTGTAGGACACTGCTGTGCACAATCTGCTACCATGATTTACGCCTAAAAATATTGTGTCAATTCAACTCACAGTATATTCCGTGTATTGCTTTGAGGCATCTTGAGGAGGTGTTCAGGCACCATATCAAACGCAAGGAATATCATTATGATTATGATGGTCAAATTTAGGATAGATTGATTTCATTTCACAGATGTGGAATCTGGGATCGCGAGGGTTATTAAGAAGGAAAGTGGAAGCCGAGATATTGTAACATGTGTAAGAAACTGCTTGGGGCTGCGATGGGAGAGTCAGAGGGTTTAGATTCTCGAAGCACGAGGATCTGATTCAAGGATGAAGGTCTAAAAAGCTGTTCGCATTCCCTCGTAGGAAAGTGAGTCTATTTTGTGATTTGTCAGGCATCTCTCTCTGGGAAAAAGCTATCAGGCTCTGTTATGGGGAGGACACGTGAAACAGTCAACTCCTTACCCATTTCTATGTATAATATGAGGCAAATTTCGGCATGAGATAATGTTTCGGGATGCAAGTTTGGTTTGAGGTGGGATGGAGAGTGCTAATAGCTGAAGTGTAACAGTTTGCCATTGAGTTCTTCCTCTGTCACACTTACCACACAAATAGTTTGGACTTTAGTTGATAGGAATGAGTGAGAAAGAATCTCTGATCTCAATGATCAGTCTGTCTCACCAAGTCGTGTGGACGAGTGTACTGGTTGTTCTGTTGTCTGCATTGCCCTGACAAACGGGACCACCACAGAAAATGGAATTTATTCCACTTGTCCACTAACAGACTCGATCAGGCGTCAGCCAGTTTTGCAAACAGTCCCAAACAAAGAGAAATATATGAATGTTTCTGTGCATTTCCTGCAGGGATCGCGTTGACCATTGTGGTCCTGGCTCAGGGAAAGTGTGGACTCTCCAAATGTGTCACACGCTATCTGGTCGCAATGGCTGTTGCTGATTTGTTGGTCATGGTCTTTGATGTCATCCTATATGACACAATTAACTTACACCTTCCGCACTCACCCACACGCCAAACACCTGTGTGCCGTCTACACCTGGTGGTTTCCTTTGTTATCGTCGAATCCTCTGTCTGGCTGACCGTGGCCTTCACCTTCGACCGATTCACAGCCATCTGCTGCCCAAAGCTCAAAATCAAGTACTGCACTGAGAAGACAGCGGGTTTGGTGATCTGGACAATCTGTGCGATTTCATGTGTGGAGAATATCCCTTTGTACTTCATCTACCAACCACAGTTGGTAATCAATGGGCAGCCCTGGTACTGCTCCGTCAAGCCCAATGTTTACACCTCTCCAGCCTGGAGAGCCTTTGCCTGGTCAGATATTATTGCCAATCCACTTCTTCCCTTCATCCTCATCTTCCTCTTCAACACCCTGACCATCAGACACGTGCTGTTGGCCAGCAGGGTGCGTCAGGGTCTACGAGTGGCTGTAAAGGGGAGGGATGAGGAGATGGAGAGCCGGCGGAAATCCATCATCCTGCTCTTTACCATCTCGGGCAGCTTCGTGTTGCTGTGGCTCACCTTCATGGTCACTTTCATGTATGCGATAGTAACAGAGGCCGAGCACCTGCAGTCTGACTACAGCAGCCCTTTCACCATCGCTGAGCATGTGGGTTACATGCTGCAGCGTCTGAGCTCCTGCTCCAACACCTTCATCTACAGTGTGACCCAGAACCAATTCAGGCAACGGCTCAAATCCATCGTCACTTATCCCATCACTCGCTTACTGGGACACTCACAAAACCCCACTTAGCTGCGCTGCCCTGTTCTGTCTTATCAGCACAGATAAAGACACACACACTCACACGCTCACACAAGCCCCCGCGTGTTGTGCAATGGATGTTCAGTCTTCAAGAATTCTCTTCAAACAGCATTTCCAATATCAATTGTGAATTTCATGTCTATGGCTCCTATACTGTAGTTTGTAATATTTGTATCTGCATATTCTGTTACCTCTGTCTGTCTTAATTAAATTCATCTAAGCTGTAAGTAAATAGTTTGGGTTTCGTTGAACACTCTGATGTGCGTATGTGTGTGAATGATGCCAGAGTACCATTACCCCACTCTTAATCCATAGACCTGCAATTTTTTATTTTCAAGTCATTTTCCAATACCTTTTTGATATATACTATCCAAAGTGCATCCACCCACCTTTCAAGCTGTACAATCCACATCATAATAACTCTCTGGGTCAAAAATGTTCTCCTTATCTCCCTTCTGCTTAGTTGGCAAATTTAGGAATGATACCAGAGTCTTATGGAATAAGAGAGTGCAGAGATTTACCAGAATGATACCAGGGATGAAGGAATTCAATTGAGTAGAGATACTGGAGAGTCTGGGATTGTTCTCCTCAGAGCAGAGAAAGTTATGGGAATTTTCAATAGAGGTGTTCAAAATTATAAAGGGCTTTGATAGAGTAAATAGGGAGAAACTGTGTCCTCTGATGACAGACCCACCCGCCAGCAGAATCAGTCCCAGCAAGTTTGAGACATTCTTCCGGAAGTGTGGTGCCCAGAATTGGACAAAATACTACATATAAGACCTATCCAGCAATTTGTAAAGAGGCAACATAATGTCCTTGCTTTTACACACTATGCCTCCATTTATAAAGCCAATGATTTCTTTAACAACTTTGTAAACTTATCCGATCACTTTCAAAGATATGAGTATGTGAAGCCCCAGATCTCTCTGCTTCCACAGGAGAAAAGATGTTGACTGGAGCCAAAGAATATGGCTTCTGCCTTGCCAACATTCAGATTCAGGAATGTTCCACTCATCCACAACTTGATATCCATCAAAAAGGTTGACAGAAAAAAGGCTGCAGAAGTTCCGTGCACTGGGTGTCGCAGATCAAGGAGAAGAATTAGATATGGGGGTCATGCACATACATGTGAAAGTTGACCCCATGTCTTTGCATAACATCAACGAGGCAGAGCATGTAGTTAAGGAAAAGTTGGACAAGGATAAAGACTCGGGTTACACCATAAGTGTACTGGTGGGGGCGATATGAAAAAATATTTGCCAAAATGTTTTATTGGTGATTGTTAAGTAAGACTGGAACCNAAAAATGTCTAATAAATGGTCTGGGATACATGAGCAGTTTTTAGGTTAAACAACAGAATATTATTTAGAATTTGATATTCCATTGCCAACCAAATCACGTCAGATGTAGCTCAAATTCAACGAGAGCACACGAATGTGACCCCTCATACACAAATTAAATGTTTGCCTATTCAAAAACTAATTCCGTGGTGATTTGCCAACAGAAACTGTCTCTTTGTTCCTTCCACACACTCACTGCCCTGGAGGGTCATTTCCTGGTTCTTCTCAGCACGATTCTTCATTCCCTGATGTGCAGTTTGTGACGAGACCTTACTATGAAAAGAGGACCAGTCTTGAAGGAGATGGGATAGCTTTTTGGCTTCAGCAGCAGTCATTTGTCCATAATAATGTGGAGATCTCTCATTCCTTCAAAACTGTGTCTCACTGATCGACAGCTCTGGCAGTGCATCTGGCGCTGTGTTCAAGGAGAGCAACCGTCCTGATCATGAGAACAATCTTTTATTACTTTTGTTGATTAGACTCGGCCTATGTTCTCTAGAATACAGAATTAGAGGCGATCTGCTGCCCAAAGCTCAAAACTAAGTAATGCACTGAGAGGACAGCGGGTTTGGTGATCTGGACAATCTGTGCAATTTTATGTGTGGAGAACATCCCTTTGTATTTCATTTACCCACAATCAATGGTAATGCTCCGTCAAGCCCAATTTTTACACCTCTTCCAACTGGAGGGTCTTCGCCTGGTCGGATGTTATTGCAAAACCACTGTATCCCTTCATAATATTAATAATAACAATAATAATCCTTGCATTTGATATAGCGCTTTTCACGTCGGGAGGACGTCCCAAAGTGCTTCACAGAACGGACTGTAAAGTGAATTGACTGTATATTTGTCCCACAAACAGTTGTAGATTGAAAATGACCAATTTATTATTGTTTTGGAGGGATTATTATTAGGCTCTGTGTGGAGTAAGGAAACTTGCCCAAGGTTTCGCCCTGCCTGGAATTGAACGCAGGTCTCTCACTTGCAAAGCGAGTGCTCTAACCACTGAGCTACAGGGCTCCACCTCATCCTCATCCTCCTCTTCAGCACCCTGACTGTCAGACAAGTACTCGTGGTCGAGTATCACAAGCATCTCCACATCTATCGCCGTTCTTTGACACGCGCAAAAACTGCCTTCTACTCCAACATCATCTTGGAGGCTAAACAAAAAACAAAATTCCTTTTTTCCACCACAAACTGCCTCCTCCCTGCTCCCCTCAGGCCTCCTCAATCGTCATATCAAATGCCAAGTGCGAAGAGGTCATGGACTTCTTTTCATCTAAAATTTACAACATCCGCCAGGCAGCCTCATCCACCTTCCTCTTGTCACCCACCACCACGCCCTCTCTGTCCCCCTCAGCCTCCTCATCATCGCCTCCTACCACCACCGCCATCCTATATTCCTTCCTCCGCACATGAAACCCACCACCTGCTGCCTCGACCCACTCCCCACCAATTTACTGGTCACCCAGCTCCCCCTCCTCTGCCCATTACTGGCTGATGTCATCAACCAGTCCCTCTCCTCCGGATCAGTCCCTGCCTCCCTCAAAATGCCTGTCATCATGCCCCTGTTCAAAAAACCTTCCTTCAGTCCCTACCTCCCCATTACAAACCTGCTCTGCCTTGCAAAGCTCCTCTCTATTTGTGACCAGGGCTCCCTCTGCCTCTTTGTCCTCCTGGACCTCTCCACCGCGTTCAACAGTCGATCACGCCATCCTCCTCTACCATCTTTCTTCCATCATCCAATTCAGTGGGACCACTCTCACATGGTTCAAGTCCTACATAATAAAGCGCAAGCAGTACATCTACGCAAATGGCTGCTCCTCCCGCTCTCATCTGGTTACCTGTAGGAAACCCCAAGGATCCATCCTTGGCCCCATCCTCTTTCGGATCTACATGCTCCCTCTTGGGGATATCATCTGCAGATATGGGATATTTTTTCCACATGTATGCGGACGGCACCCAACTCTATTCATCCACCCTCTTTGCGACCCCCCAGTTCCCTGATGTTCTGTCAGCCTACCTGTCGGATCTCAGGGGCTGGATGAGCGCAAATTCCGTTCAGCTGAACATTCACAAGATGGAAGCCATACACCATCAACGTCCCAAATCACATGGTTCTCACCTCCTCCAACTTCCCGACCTCTCCCTAAAACTCTTTGAACCCATACGCAATCTAGACAACAGGTTCGACCCAATTATCTTTCTTCCCCCACATCCAGTTCCTCTCCAGCACCACCTTCTTCCACCGCCGACGCATCGCCCATCTCTGCCAATACCTCTCTCCGAAAGCCCCTTATACCTTGTTCCATGCCTTTGTCACCTCCCGACTGGACTATACAAATGCCCTCCTCGCCCACTCTCCCCCACGCTTCCATCCAAAAAATCTAAATTATTTAAAACTCTGCTGCCCAAAATCTCACCCGCACAAAATTCCACTCCCCGACTACCCCAGTCCTCGCCAGACTGCACTGGCTGCCTATCCCAGAGAGGATCGATTTCAAGAACCTCACCCTTGTCTTCAAATCCCTCCATCCCTTTGTATTTCATTTAATAATCACGGTTGGTAATCAATGGGCAGCCCTGGTACTGCTCCGTGAAGCCAATTTTTATACCTCTCCAGCCTGGTCGATTTTATTGCAAACCTATTAATTCCCTTCATCCTCATCCTCCTCTTCAACATTCTGACCATCAGACACATGTTGGTGGCCAGCAGGGTGCGGCACAGTCTGCGAGGGGCTGTGATGGGGAGGGTCAAGGAGATGGAGAGTCGGAGTAAATCCATTATCTTCTCTTTACCATCTCGAGCAGCTTTGTGTTGCTGCTGGTCCATTTCATGTACACAGTGGTAACAGAGGCTGAGCACCTGCAGTCTGTCTACAGCAAATCTTTCACCACCGCTGAGCATGTGGGTTACATGCTGAAGCATCTGAGCTCCTGCTCCAACACCTTCATCTATGGTGTGACCCAGAACCAATTCAGACAACGGCTCAAATCCACCGTCACTTACCCCATCACTCGCTTACTGGATCACTCACAAAACCCCACTTAGCTGTGCTGCCCTGTTATGTCTTATCACAGCAGATAAAGACATACACAGTCACTCACTCACACAAGCCCCCGCGGGTTGCGCAATGGATGTTCAGTCTTCAAGAATCCTCTTCAATCAGCGTTTGGAATTTCAAATGTGAAGGTCATGTCTATGGCTCCTACACTGTAGTTTATAATATTTGTGTGCTGTATATTCAGTTACATCTGTCTGTCTTAATTGAATTCCTCTGAGCTGTAAGTAAATACTTTGGATTTTGTGGAAAAGGCTGATATATGCAAGTGTGTGAATGATGCCAGAGTGCCACTACCCCAATGTCACTCCATTTTTCATTTCAAGTCATTTTCCTATACCTTTTTGGTATCTACTATCCAATCTGCTTCCACCAATCTTTCAAGCTGTACATTCCACATCATAATTACCCACTGGGTAAAAAATGTTCTCCTTATCTCCCTTCTGGTTAGTTTGCAAATTTGGGAATAATGCCAGAGTCTTGGAGAGAGTGAGAGATTTACAAGAATTATATGAGAGATGAAGGACTTTAATTGAGTAAAGATACTGGAGTAAAGAAACGGTCTGACAGAACATCAGTGGGAGTCCCAGATGGAGGTGGAGAAGTGGATGTGGGTATCATGCACATACATGTCGAAGTTGACCTCATTTCCTTGTATCATACAACTGAGACAGAGGATGTAGAACAGGAAAAGAAGTGGGCGGGCAGCCGGAGCAAAAACGGAGCATTGGTGCACCACACAAGTGATTGGGAGGAAAAACATTTGCTGAGATGTATTGCTGGTGGTTTGCTAAGCAGGACCGGAAACAAAAAATGTCTAATTAATGGTGTTAGTTTCTCCACATTTGTCTGGCCCACATACGGTGGTGTGGGCCCATCCAACTGATAATGGGGTCTGCTTGCCCACCAATACAGAGCTGTACTTGACCTCATTTCACGATACACAAACATGCATACAAACACACCCAAAAACACACTCACAAACAGATGAGTACACACACAAACACATCCACACACATCCACATATGGGAGCCACGAGGAGCAGGAAAACATTTCTGATTGTATTGAACCCTTTTTGCACTGATTTCCCACTCCATACCTCAGTAGACCACTTTGAAGTACTCCAAGCAACTGACCATGGACCGTTGGAGACGACATGCTATGTACCTGAACTCCACAGATCTTGGGATTGAGCCGAGCTCTTTAATTGCTCTGTTCATTGATCTGTTCTCATTTTAAAAAAATGCATTAGGTGGGGAACGGCATGAACGTATTTGGTTCCATACATTTGTTCAGATAAAGAGGTGACTTAATGCTTCTTCAAGATGTGTCCCTGTGGACCTCATTTGCAGCTACAAAAGATGGGAAGCTCTGAAGGGATGAGAAGTCATTTTCAACCTTCAGCATTAGGGAGGTTGCCAGCCAGCACTGCTTGAGAATGGTGGGATTGAAAGAAGTAACAAAGGTGTTTTATCCTCTGTTGGGACTCATTGGTTTTCCTGGTAAGTCATTGCAAGTAACTCTCACTCGGGCAAAGCCAAGTCTCACAGCTGTGTCTGTGCACCTGACAGTGATATCTCTTTACTGGAGGAGAGCAACCAGCCTGATCCCCAGTGTTAGAGGATGGCTATGAGGGACCTCACAGAGAATTGGAGACAGTCTAACCCGAACAGCTCCAGGTACAATCATGCAATAAATCACACTACATAATTCTGTTCTCCTGAAAACAGGAAGAACATCTCAAATAAGGAAGGGTATAGGAAATTTGAAGTTAGATTGATAGCTAAATATTGGGATCCCATATTGCAAGGAGAGGCTACACAAACTGAAATAACAATTTAGTTGTTTAGTACCGTTAGAGTTAGAAAACATCCCAAACTCTTCAGAATGGCTAGAGATATGATGGAACCAATTCAGGGAAGGGAAGCAAAAAAGCATAATCAAACAGTTGAACAAAAAAAAAGCTTTCATTTATACAGCACAGCTCATGCAGGGTAGGTTTCCATAGCACTTGACTGTGCTGGTGCATTCTGCCGGTGTCTTTCGGGGATGTTTTCCGAGGAGGTCTCAGTGTAGGTAGGTCTCAGTGTGTGTGGCTATTCTGGATTAACTGGATGTTGGGGATATCAAAGTTGCAGAGCCCGACGAGCAGGGCATTTGTTTAATCAATATTTAATTTGATGAACATGTGAAAGAGGCTTTCGGCTGCATCAGAGGGCAATGTGGCGGATGTGGAGGAAAGAGGTCCTGGTCCCACTAAAGTTAATAAGGGCGCAGAAGCTGGAGGAGGATAAGAAATAATCCTTGCATTGATTACAACGCCGTGTCATTTCATTGAGACGTCTCAAAGTGCTCCACATAATATATTGTGAAGTGAAGTGTATGTTTTTTGGGGAAGCAGGCACAGCAGTGTCCCACACCGTCATCGTTTGAGTTACTAAATAATTTATTTATTGACGGAATTACTAACTTCAGAAAAGTGGTCTGCAACAATCGACCAACAACCGGGTTCATTTTTTTAGCTTGGTAAACAGATATGTGGAGTAAGGAAACTTCCCAATGCCCAACTCGGGAATCAAACACACGTCCTCTCGCTTGCGAGGCAGGTTCTCAACTAAGATACAGGATGGCATCATGAGCTATGTCGATCGGATAGAGAGGTCCATGAGCCGGGAGGCAGACATAGGGCTGCTGAATCAAAGAGAACAACGTTTCTGCTTTGAAGAGCATAGTCTCTGTGTCAGAGTGGACGACTGGTGGGGTGGAAGTGGTGGGAGAGGTGTGAGCAAAGCTGGCCAGCAACAACGCCTTCCAGAGCTTTGTCAACGGGGGGCAGATTAGAAATGGAACCGTAGTTTGTGAGGTTGCAGGGTTCGTGGTTGGGTTTTGAAGTACAAGATGGAATTTGAAAGCAAATAGGGAAGAGATAAGACAAAGGTTTGTGAAAGAGAGTTCCAGTGACAGCTCGATGCGATAGATGCCACTATCTAGAAATCTTCAGCCATGATTACAGATACCTCATAGAATATTATATTTGTTTATTTATGATGCTGAAGGCAACAGATAAACTGAAACATTAATACCCTTTGTGTTGAACGGACAATGAGTATGTAAGCGATAGAGGCCGACTGAGTTGGCAAACTTAAGAGGAAATTAGTGTGTGAATTAAATAGCAAATATTTGGGACATGAAAATGTTATTTTCCAAATAATCTGCTTTCTAAAGAATTTAATTTTATATCTTTAAAGATTAGAAGATTGTGTGAATGTGGCTGCCACCAGGTGCTTGTTCAGTTAGCGAAGATGACTTGATGTTCATGCAATCTCACTCTCTCATCTCTGATGGGATGTGAGGTGTCTGTCAGCCTAGAGCAACAGGACGGGCCCAGACATTGCTGTCTGAGAATGGGAAGATGTGTTTTTGTACAGAGATTCGAGGTGCACTGCGCTTCACTGGGCCAATGCATGTATGCACGAGATTGTGGCTGAGAGTGTAACCAGGAGAGCAGCAGTCAATTAATACACATGTAAAATACTTAACATTCATGTCCCTTGTTAGAGGAAAGACATCTCTATTAAAGAGCCATTAGGATGTTCGCTGGGGAACCTGAGTTTTAATGAGAATTCGAAATGCACAATAACAATTTAGACTTGTTCCGCATTTGTCGTAGCACATCCCAAAGGCTGAGTGCAGGAGCCTAAGCTGGGAGGCAGCTGGTGACAGATGAGGAGAAGGGAGTTGGCTTCCTGTGATGGCACTCAACGGCTTTCCTGGAGAGTCACTGCGATTGTTGCAATGGACGAAATAGTCTGACAGCTCCACAGCTCCTAACAAATGTCTGGTAATCTCGGTCCCCGGATGTTTGGAGCATGAACCCTGATTAGTTGAGCAGTCAAAAAGAAATCAAGTAGTTTAACCAGCTGTTTAACTAAATTATCCATTGGGATGATCAGTGCACGTAAATAATGTCAAGGCTCACCTCCACGCTTTCTAATAAGGATACTTTTAGTAATTAATTTGGTGCAGTGTGGAGGAGAACACGGTTATAGGATCAGCTGCCAAGATCTATTGGATGAGTTGGAGCTCTTTCATTTAATAATGCAAATTTCCAGCTAAGAATGGCAAATTTATGACAGAAATATTTCTGAGACCATATGTAGACTAAATAATTAAAATATGTTTGTATATTTTGTCAAATATGCTTTCTGCCATTGAGAAAGTAAACCAGTAACAATCTATGTCAGTCGGCTGCTGTGGTAACACTCTTACCTTTGATTCAGAGTGTTATAGGTTTCAGCCCAAAGTCGCATTCGGAAACACATAGTTGGAGATGGAAATCCATTGCAGGCAGTGCTGGGAGTGAGATTGTTGGAGGTTTTGTCCATCAGATGAGAGCTGAAACTAAGGTCCCGTCTGTATGATCAGATGTCTTGGACTACAAATCCACCAAATAAAATGGGTCACTCAATCCATGACTCTTTGTGGGACATTGCTGTGCAACAAACTTGGACACACAAAACAAGCACTCAAACCACTTTACAGCATATCATGCGAAGAACTTCGAGATATCTCAATGACGTGATCAGTTGGTGTATTAAATGCAAGGATTATTATTATTTCTACTGCTACAACTTTCAAGATACACAAAGATGCAGGTTCATGGTTAGGTGTAGCTCAATGGCAAAGGACTCATCTGTAGATCAATGGCAAAGGACTCATCTCGCAAACGAGAGACCTGTATTTGATTCCCGGAAGGTCGAAACATTGATCAATTTTCTTTACTTCACACGCCTCTGTTTACTTAGCAGTAAATAGGAATCTGGTTGTAAATTGATTGGCGCATCTCTGTTCTAGGGTTAATAATTACTTTCAAAAAATCTAAATCAAAAAAATAATACATTGGTCACTTGAATCCACTTCAATGTTTGTAGGACACTGCTGTGCACAATTTGCTGCCATGATTTACGCCTAAAAATATTGGGTCAATTCAACTCACAGTATATTCCGTGAATTGCTTTGAGACATCTTGAGGAGGTGTTCAGGCACTATATCAAATGCAAGGATTATCATTATGATTATGATGGTCAAATTTAGGATAGATTGATTTCATTTCACAGATGTGGAATCTGGGATCGCGAGGGTTATTAAGAAGGAAAGTGGAAGCCGAGATATTGTAACATGTGTAAGAAACTGCTTGGGACTGCAATGGGAGAGTCAGAGGGTTTAGATTCTCGAAGCACGAGGATCTGATTCAAGGATGATTCTGAAAAGCTGTTCGCATTCCCTCGTAGGAAAGTGAGTCTGTTTTGTGATTTGTCAGGCATCTCTCTCTGGGAAAATGCTATCAGGTTCTGTTATGGGGAGGACACTAGAAACAGTCGAATCCTTAGCCATTTCTATGTATAATATGAGGCAAATTTCGGCATAAGACAATGTTTCGGGATGCAAGTTTGGTTTGAGGTGGGGTGGAGAGTGGTAATAGCTGAAGTGTAACAGTTTGCCATTGAGTTCTTCCTCTGTCACACTTACCACACAAATAGATTGGCCTTTAGTTGATAGGAATGAGTGAGAAAGAATCTCTGATCTCAATGATCAGTCTGTCTCACCAAGTCGTGTGGACGAGATATACTGTTTGTTCTGTTATCAGCATTGCCCTGACAAATGGGACCACAACAGAAGTTGGAATTTATTCCACGTGTCCACTAACAGACTCGATCAGGCGTCAGCCAGTTCTGCAAACAGTCCCAAAACCAGAGGAATGTATGAATGTTTCTGTGCATTTCCTGCAGGGATCGCGTTGACCATTGTGGTCCTGGCTCAGGGAAAGTGTGGACTCTCCAAATGCGTCACTCGTTATCTGGTCGCAATGGCTGTTGCTGATTTGCTGGTCATGGTCTTTGATGTCATCCTGTACGAAACAATTAATGGACACCTTCCACACTCACCCACACACCAAACACCTGTGTGCCGTCTACACCTGGTGCTTTGCTTTGTTATCATCGAATCCTCTGTCTGGCTGACCGTGGCCTTCACCTTCGACCGCTTCACAGCCATCTGCTGCCCAAAGCTCAAAATCAAGTACTGCACCGAGAGGACAGCGGGTTTGGTGATCTGGACAATCTGTGCAGTTTTATGTGTGGAGAACATCCCCATGTATTTCATCTACCAACCACGGTTTGTAATCAATGGACAGCCCTGGTACTGCTCCGTCAAGCCCAATGTTTACACCTCTCCAGCCTGGACTGTCTTTGCCTGGTTGGATGTAATTGCAAACCCAATTCTTCCCTTCATCCTCATCCTCCCTTTCAACACCCTGACCATCAGACATGTGCTGTTGGCCAGCAGGGTGCGTCAGGGTCTGCGAGGGGTGGCAAAGGGGCGCGATGAGGAGATGGAGAGCCGGCGGAAATCCATCATCCTGCTCTTTACCATCTCGGGCAGCTTTGTGTTGCTGTGGCTCACCTTCATGGTCACCTTCATGTATGCGATGGTGACAGAGGCCGAGCACCTGCAGTCTGACTACAGCAGCCCTTTCACCATCGCTGAGCATGTGGGTTACATGCTGAAGCGTCTGAGCTCCTGCTCCAACACCTTCATCTATGGTGTGACCCAGAACCAATTCAGGCAACGGCTCAAATCCATCGTCACTTACCCCATCATTCGCTTACTGGGACACTCACAAAACCCCACTCAGCTGCGCTGCCCTGTTCTGTCTTATCAGCACAGATAAAGACACACACACTCACACAAGCCCCGCGTGTTGTGCAATGGATGTTGTCTTCAAGAATTCTCTTCAATCAGCATTTCGAATATCAATTGTGAATGTCATGTCTATGGCTCCTATACTGTAGTTTGTAATATTTGTATCTGTATATTCTGTTACCTCTGTCTGTCTTAATTGAATTCCTCTGAGCTGTAAGTAAATAGTTTGGGGTTTGTTGAACACGCTGATGTGCGTATGTGTGTGAATGATGCCAGAGTGCCACTACCCCTCTCTTAATCCATAGACCTGCAATTTTTTTTCTTTTCAAGTCATTTTCCAATACCTTTTTGATATTTACTGTCCAATCTGCTTCCACCAACCGTTCAAGCTATACATTCCACATTATAATAACCCTCTGGGTAAAAAATGTTCTCCTTATCTCCCTTCTGGTTAGTTTGCAAATTTAGGAATGATGCCACAGTCTTGGAGAGAGTGCAGAGATTTACCAGAATGATACCAGGGATGAAGGAATTCAATTGAATAGAGATACTGGAGAGTCTGGGATTGTTCTCCTCAGAGCAGAGAAAGTTAAGGGAATTTTCAGAAGAGGTATTCAAAATTATAAAGGGTTTTGATAGAGTAAATAGGGAGAAACAGTGTCCTCTGATGACAGACCCGCCCACCAACAGAATCAGTCCCAGCAAGTTTCAGACATTCTTCCTAAAGTGTGGTGTCCAGAATTGGACACAATGCTCCGTATAAGGCCTAACCAGCAATTTGTAAAGAGGCAACATTATGTACTTGCTTTTATACACTATGCCTCTATTTATAAAGCCAATGAGTTCTTTAACAACTTTGTAAACTGATCCTATCACTTTCAAAGATATGACTAAGTGAAGCTCCAGATCTCTCTGCTTCCACAGGAGACAAGATGTTGACGGGAGCCAAAGAATACGGCTTCTGCCTTGCCAACATTCAGATTCAGGAATGTTCCACTCATCCACACCTTGATATCCATCAAAAAGGCTGACAGAAAAAAGGCTGACAGAAGTTCAGTGCACTGGGTGTCGCAGATCAAGGAGAAGAATTAGATATGGGGGTCATGCACATACATGTGAAAGTTGACCCCATGTCTTTGCATAACATCAACGAGGCAGAGCATGTAGTTAAGGAAAAGTTAGACAAGGATAAAGACTCGGGTTACACAATACGTGAACATGTATCCTAGACCATTTATTAGACATTTTTTGGTTCCAGTCTTACTGAACAATCACCAATAAAACATTTTGGCAAATATTTTTTCATACCGCCCCCACCAGTTCACTTATGGTGTAACCCGAGTCTTTATCCTTGTCCAACTTTTCCTTAACTACATGCTCTGCCTCGTTGATGTTATGCAAAGACATGGGGTCAACTTTCACATTTATGTGCATGACCCCCATATCTAATTCTTCTCCTTGATCTGCGATACCCAGTGCACAGAACTTCTGTCAGGCTTTTTTCTGTCAGCCTTTTTGAGGATATCAAGCTGTGGATGAGGGGAACATTCCTGAATCTGAATGTTGGCAAGGCAAAAGCAATATTCTATGGCTCCAGTCAACATCTTGTCTCTTGTGGAAACAGAGAGATCTGGGGCTTCACATACTCATATCTTTGAAAAGTGATAGGAGAAGTTAACAAAATTGTTAAAGAAGCTTTTGAAATCATTGACTTTATAAATAGAGGCATAGTGTATAAAAGCAAGGACGTTATGTTGCCTCTTTACAAATTGCTGGATAGGTCTTATATGGATTACTGGTTCCAATTCTGGGCACCACACTTCAGGAAGAATGTCTCAAACTTGCTGGGACTGATTCTGCTGGCGGGTGGGTCTGTCATCAGAGGACACAGTTTCTCCCTATTTACTCTATCAAAGCCCTTTATAATCTTGAACACCTCTATTGAAAATTCCCATAACTTTCTCTGCTCTGAGGAGAACAATCCCAGACTCTCCAGTATCTCTACTCAATTGAATTCCTTCATCACTGGTATTATTCTGGTAAATCTCTGCACTCTCTCCTAGACTCTGGTATCATTCCTAAATTTGCGAACTAACCAGAAAGGAGATAAGGAGAACATTTTTTACCCAGAGGGTTATTATAATGTTTAATGTATAGGTTGAAAGATTGGTGGAAGCACTGGACAGTAAATATTAAAAAGCTATTGGAAAATGACTTGAAAAGAAAAAAATTGCAGGTCTATGAATTAAGAGTGCGGGTAGAGGCACTCTGGCATCATTCACACACATGTGCAATACAATAATAATAATAATATCCTTGCATTCGATATAGCGCTTTTCACGTTGTTAGGACGTCCCAAAGCGCTTCAAAGAACACACTGTAAAGTAATTTTGACTGTATATTTGTGGGCGAACAAGGCAGCCAAATGCGCACAGCAATGTCCCACAAACAGTCATGAATTGAAAATAATATTCCTTGCATTCGATATAGCGCTTTCCACATTGTTAGGACGTCCCAAAGCGCTTCAAAGAACACACTGTAAAGTAATTTTGACTGTATATTTGTGGGCGAACAAGGCAGCCAAATGCGCACAGCAATGTCCCACAAACAGTCATGAATTGAAAATGACCAATTTATTATTGTTTTGCTTTTTGGAGGGATTATTATTAGGCTCTGTGTGGAGTAAGGAAACTTGCCCAAGGTGTCGCCCTCTACTGCGAATTGAACTCAGGTCTCTCGCTTGCAAAGCGAATGTTCTGACCACTGATCTATAGGACTCCCGATCAGCGTGTTCAACGAAATCCAAACTATTTACTCACAGCTGAGGGGAATTCAATTAATACAGACAGAGGTAACAGAATATACAGATACAAATATTACAAACTACAGTATAGGAGCCATAGACATGACATTCGAAATGCAGATTCAAGAGAATTCTTGAAGACTGAACATACATTGCACAACACGCGGGGGCTTGTGTGAGCGTGTGAGTGTGTGTGTCTTTATCTGTGCTGATAAGACAGAACAGGGCAGCACAGCTAAGTTGGGTTTTGTGAGTGTCCCAGTAAGCGAGTGATGGGGTAAGTGACGATGGATTTGAGCCGTTGCCTGAATTGTGTTTGGGTCACACCATAGATGAAGGTGTTGGAGCAGGAGCTCAGACGCTGCAGCATGTAACCCACATGCTCAGCGATGGTGAAAGGGCTGCTGTAGTCAGACTGCAGGAGCTCGGCTTCTGTCACCATCGCATATATGAGGGTGACCATGTAGGTGAGCCACAGCAACAGGAAGCTGCCTGAGATGGTAAAGAGCAGGATGATGGATTTCCGCCGGCTCTCCATCTCCTCATCGCGCCCCTTTGCAGCCCGTCGCAGACCCTGACGCACCCTGCTGGCCAACAGCACGTGTCTGATGGTCAGGGTGTTGAAAGGGAGGATGAGGATGAAGGGAAGAATTGGGTTTGCAAATACATCCAACCAGGCAAAGACAGTCCAGGCTGGAGAGGTGTAAAAATTCGGCTTGATGGAGCAATACCAGGGCTGCCCATTGATTACAAACCGTGGTTGAAACATGAAATATATGGGGATGTTCTCCACACATAAAACTGCACAAATTGTCCCGATCACCAAACCCGCTGTCCTCTCGGTGCAGTACTTGATTTTGAGCATTGGGCAGCAGATGGCTGTGAAGCGGTCGAAGGTGAAGGCCACGGTCAGCCAGACAGAGGATTCGATGCTAACAAAGCAAAGCACCAGGTGTAGACGGCACACAGGTGTGTGGTGTGTGGGTGAGTGTGAAAGGTGTAAATTAATTGTTTCATACAGGATGACATCAAAGAACATCACCAGCAAATCAGCAACAGCCATTGCGACCAGATAGCGAGTGACACATTTGGAGAGTCCACACTTTCCCTGAGCCAGGACCACAATGGTCAACGCAATCCCTGCAGGAAATGCACAGAAACAATCATACATTTCTCTTGCTTTGGGACTGTTTACAGAACTGGCTGACGCCTGATCGAGTCTCTTAGTGGACAAGTGGAATAAATTCCAACTTCTGTGGTGGTCCCATTTGTCAGGGCAATGCTGATAACAGAACAACCAGTAAATCTCGTCCACACGACTTGGTGAGACAGACTGATCATTGAGATCAGAGATTCTAACTCACTCATTCCTATCAACTAAAGGCCAATCTATTTATGTGGTAAGTGTGACAGAGGAAGAACTCAATGGCAATCTGTTACACTTCAGCTATTACCACTCTCCACCCCACCTCAAACCAAACTTGCGTCCCGAAACATTGTCTCATACCGAAATTTGCCTCATATTATACACAGAAATGGGTAAGGAGTCGATTGTTTCAAGTGTCCTCCCCATAACAGAACCTGATAGCATTTTCCCAGAGGGAGATGCCTGACAAATCACAAAACAGACTCACTTTCCTACGAGGGAATGCGAACAGCTTTTTAGACCTTCTTGAATCAGATCCTCGTGCTTCAAGAATCTAAACCCTCTGACTCTCCCATCGCAGCCCCAAGCAGTTTCTTACACATGTTACAATATCACGGCTTCCACTTTGCTTCCCAGTAACCCTCGCGATCCCAGATTCCATATCTGTGAAATGAAATCAATCTATCCTAAATTTGACCATCATAATCATAACGATAATCCTTGCATTTGATATAGTGCCTGAACACCTCCTCAAGATGTCTCAAAGCAATACACGGAATATACTGTGAGTTGAACTGACCCAATATTTTTAGGCGCAAACCATGACAGCAAATTGAGTTCTTCACATAATATGCTGTAAAGTGGTTTGAGTGCGTGTTTTGTGTGTCCAAGTTTGGTTTGGTGCAGAGCAATGTCCCACAACGAGTCATGGATTGAGTGACCAATTTTTTTTGGTGGATTTGTAGACCAAGACACCTGATCATACAGACGGGATCTTAGTTTCAGCTCTCATCCTATGGACAAAACCTCCAACAATCTAACTCCCAGCACTGTCTGCATTGAATTTTCATATCACACTGTGTGTTTCCAATTGCGACTTTGGGCTGAAACCTATAACACTCTGAATGAAAGATAAGAGTGTTACCACAGCAGCCGACTGACATAGATTGTTACTGGTTTACTTTCTCAATGGCAGAAAGCATATTTGACAAAATAGACAAACATATTTTAATTATTTAGTATACATATGGTCTCAGAAATATTTCTGTCCTAAATTTTCCATTCTTAGCTGGAAATTTGCATTATTAAATGAAAGAGCTCCAGCTCATCCAATCGATCTTGGCAGCTGATCCTATAACCGTGTTCTCCTCCACACTGCACCAAATAAATTACTAAAAGTATCCTTATTAGAAAGCGTCGAGGGGAGCCTTGACATTATTAACGTGCACCTGATCATCCCAATGGATAATTTAGTTAAACAGCTGGTTAAACTACTTGGTTTCTTTTTGACCGCTCAACTAATCAGGGTTCATGCTCCAAACATCCGGGGACCGAGATTACCAGACATATGGTAGGAGAAGCGGAGCAGTCAGGCTAAGTCGTCCATTGCAACAAGTGCAGTGACTCTCCAGGAAAGCCGGTGAGTGCCATCACAAGAGACCACCTTCCTCCTCCTCTACCACCAGCTGCCTCCCAGCTTAGGCTCCTGCACTCAGGATGTGCTATGACAAATGTGGAACAATTCTAAATTGTTATTGTGGATTTCGAATTCTCATTAAAACTCAGGTTCCCCAGCGAACATCCTTATGACTCTTAATAGAGATGTCTTTCCTCTAACAAGGGACATGAATGTTAAGTATTTTACACGTGTATTAATTGACTGTGGCAATCCAGTGGCACTCTGGCATATATCAGCGTTTTCCACAAAATCCAAACTATTTACTTACAGTTTAGAGGAATTCAATTAAGACAGACAGATATAACTGAATATACAGCACACAAATATTATAAACTACAGTATAGGAGCCATAGACATGACCTTCACATTTGAAATTCCAAACGCTGATTGAAGAGAATTCTTGAAGACTGAACTTCTGTTGGCAAATCACGACGGAATTAGTTATTGAATTGGCAAGCATTTAATTTAATTTATGTATGAGGGGTCACATTCGTGTGCTCTCGTTGAATTTGCTAATGACAAATGCTGAACAAGTCTAAATTGTTATTGTTGATTTCGAATTCTCTCATTACAACTCAGGTTCCCCAGCGAACATCCTAATGGCTCTTTGCTGCACCTTAATAGAGATGTCTTTTCTCTAACAAGGGACATGAATGTGAAGTATTTTACATGTGTATTAATTGACTGCTGCTCTCCTGGTTAGACTCTCAGCCACAATCTCGTGCATACTTGCATTGGCCCAGTGAAGCGCAGTGCACCTCGAATCTCTGTAGAAAACCACTTCTCCCCATTCTCAGACAGCAATGTCTGGGCCCGTCCTGCTGCTCTAGGCTGACAGACACCTCACAGCCCATCAGCCCATCCTGTATCTTAGTAGTTAGAGAACCTGCCTCGCAAGCGAGAGGACGTGTGTTTGATTCCCGAGTTGGGCGAAACATTGGGAAGTTTCGTTACTCCACATATCTGTTTACCAAGCTAAAAAAATGAACCCGGTTGTTGGTCGATTGGCAGACCACTTTTCTGGGGTTAGTAATCCCGTCAATAAATAAAGAAACTTATTTGGTAACTCAAACGATGACGGGATGTGGGACACTGCTGTGCCTGCTTCCCCACAAAACATACACACACTTCACAATATATTATGTGGAGCACTTTGAGACGTCTCATTGAAATGACACGGCGTTGTAATCAATGCAAGGATTATTTCTTATCCTCCTCCAGCTTCTGCGCCCTTATTAACTTTAGTGGGACCAGGACCTCTTTCCTCCACATCCGCCACATTGCCCTCCTCTGACTGTACCTCATGCGCAATGCAGCCGAAAGCCTCTTTCACATGTTCGTCAAATTAAATATTGATTAAACAAATGCCCTGCTCGTCGGGCTCTGCAGCTTTTCTATCCCAAACATCCAGTTAATCCAGAATAGCACAACACACACTGAGACCTACGCCTACACTGAGACCTCCTCGGAAAACATCCCCGAAAGACACCGGCAGAATGCACCAGCACAGTCAAGTGCTATGGAAACCTACCCTGCATGAGCTGTGCTGTATAAATGAAAGCTTTTGTTTTGTTCAACTGTTTGATTATGCTTTTTTGCTTCCCTTCCCTGAATTGGTTCCATCATATCTCTAACCATTTTAAGAGTTTGGGATGTTTTCTAACTCTAATGGTACTAAACAACTAAATTGTTATTTCAGTTTTTGTAGCCTCTCCTTGCAATCTGGGATCTCGATATTTAGCTATCAATCTAACTACAAATTTCCGATACCCTTCCTTATTTGAGATGTTCTTCCTGTTTTCATGAGAACAGAATTATGTAGTTTGATTTATTGTATGATTGTACCTGGAGCTGTTCAGGTTAGACTGTCTCCAATTCTCTCTGAGGTCCCTCATAGCGCATCCTCTAACACTGGGGATCAGGCTGGTTGCTCTCCTCCAGTAAAATCACTGTCAGGTACACAGACACAGCTGTGAGACTTGGCTTTGCCCGAGTGAGAGTTACTTGCAATGACTTACCAGGAAAACCAATGAGTCCCAACAGAGGATAAAACACCTTTGTTATTTCTATCAATCCCACCATTCTCAAGCAGTGCTGGCTGGCAACCTCCCTAATGCTGAAGGTTGAAAATGACTTCTCATCCCTTCAGAGCTTCCCCTCTTTTGTAGCTGCATATGAGGTCCACAGGGACACTGCTTGAAGAAGCAGGAAGTCACCTCTTTATCTGAACAAACGTATGGAAGCAAATACGTTCATGCCGTTCCCCACCTAATGCATTTTTTAAAAATGAGAACAGATCAATGAACAGAGCAATTAAAGAGCTCGGCTCAA
Source organism: Callorhinchus milii (assembly GCF_018977255.1). Taxonomy (NCBI): domain Eukaryota; kingdom Metazoa; phylum Chordata; class Chondrichthyes; order Chimaeriformes; family Callorhinchidae; genus Callorhinchus; species Callorhinchus milii. The sequence continues at coordinate 2,960,381 of NW_024704771.1, forward strand.
TCCCAAGATCTGTTGAGTTCAGGTACATAGCATTTCGTCTCAAACGGTCCATGGTCAGTTGCTTGGAGTACTTGGAAGTTGTCTACTGAGGTACCAGTTTACGGAGTGGGAAATCAGTGCAAAAAGGATTCAATACAATCAGGAATGTTTTCCTGCTCCTCGTGGCTCCCATGTGTGGATGTGTGTGGATGTGTTTGTGTGTGTATTCATGTGTTTGTGAGTGTGTATTTGTGTGTGTTTGTGTGTGTTTGTATGCATATTTGTGTATCGTGAGATGAGGTCAAGTCAGTTCTGTATTAGCGGTCCAGCAGACCGCATTATCAGATGGATGGGCCCACACCACAGTATGTTAGTCAGGTGGAGAAACTAACACCATTAATTAGACATTTCTTGTTTCTGTTCCTGCTTAGCAAACAGCAGCAATACATCGCAGCAAATATTTTTTCCTCCCTTCCCCACCCGATCACTTGTATGGTACCCCAATGCTCCGTTTTTGCTCCCGCCCCCCCGCCCACTTCTTTTCCTTATCTACATGCTCTGTCTCAGTGATGTGATCTGAAGACATGAGGTCAACTTCAACATGTATGTGCTTGACACCCACATCTACTTCTCCACCTCCATCTGGGAATCCCATTCAACTGATGGTCTGTCAGACCGTCTGACAGATATCAAGGCCTGGATGAGTGCAGCTGAATGTCAGCTCGACGTAAGCCATAGTCTTTGGATCCTGTCTCTGTGGAAACAGAGTGACCTGGGTGTTCACATACTCAAATCTTTGGAGGTCATTGGATAAGTTGACAAAGCTGTTATAGAAGCATTTGAAAACCTTGGCTATAGAAATAGAGGCGCAGTGTATAAGAACAAGGAAGGTCATTGGATAAGTTGACAAAGCTGGATATTAGATATCAAAATGGAATTGGATAAAAACTTGAAAAGGTAAAAATTGCAGTGCAATGGGATGAGAGAGCGGCATTGGGACACTTTGATTCACTGTTTCAAAGAGAATGCATATGCATGATGTGCCGAATGACATTCTTCTGTACTGTAAGACTCAATGAAAGTGCCAAACAAGTCTAAACTGTTTTTGTAACCTCCCCTCGGAACTCAGGTGCTCAAAACCAGCTATCAATTTAATTGTCTTTACCTATTCCTTTCCCAATATAGAGAAGTGTTACTGCAGCAAGGAATCCAATAGTTTATAGTGTCTTTTATTGTATGATTGTATCTGTTGTCAGTCCAATAAGACTGTTGCCCATGTTGTCCGACATCCATAATTATAAGACAATAAGATGTTTCATTCAGCCCCTGGAGCCCACTGCTCCATTTAATAAGATGATGGCTGATCTTCTAACCTAATTCCATTGACCCAAACTATCCCCATATCCCTTAATCCCTCTCTCCTTTAGACATCTATCAACCTCAGCCTTGAATATTTTCAAGGATTGAGAATCCACAGCCTTCTGGGGTAGAGAATTACACAAATTCACTGCCATCTGAGAAGAAATGTTTTGTCATCTCAGTTTGAAAATGCTGACCCTTGATCTTGAGACTATGTCCCCCAGTTTTAGATTTTCCAACCAGGGGAAACAGTCTCACAACATCTACCTTGTCAAGAACCTTCAGAATCGTATAGGTTTCTAGAAGATCACCTCTAATTCTTCGGTATCTGGAGAACATAGGCCGAGTGGAGTGAAAGATCTTTGCAAACAACCCAACATTATTATGGACAAATGACTGTTGCTGAAGCCAAAAAGCTATCTCGTCTCCTTCAAGACTGGTCCTCTATTCATAGTAAGGTCTCGTCACAAACTGCACATCAGGGAATGAAGAATTGTGCTGAGAAGAACCAGGAAATGACCCTCCAGGGCAGTGAGTGTGTGGAAGAACAAAGAGACAGTTTCTGTTGGCAAATCATGACGGAATTAGTTATTGAATTGGCTAACATTTAATTTGGGTATGAGGGGTCACATTCGTGTGCTCTCGTTGAATTTGAACTACATCTGACGTGATATGCTTGACAATGGAATATCAAATTCTAAATAATATTCTGTTGTTTCACCTAAAAACCGCACATGTATCCCAGACCATTTATAAGACTCTTTTGGTTCCAGTCTTACTTAACAATCACCAATAAAACATTTTGGCAAATATTTTTTCATACCGCCCCACCAGTTCACTTATGGTGTAACCCGAGTCTTTATCCTTTTCCAACTTTTCCTGAACGACATGCTCTGCCTTGCTGATGTTATCCACAGACATGAGGTCAACCTTCACATGTATGTGCATGACGCCCATATCTAATTGTTCTCCTCGATCTGCGACACCAAGTGCACTGAACTTCTGTCAGCCTTTTTTCTGTCATCCTTTTTGATGGACATCAAGGTGTGGATGAGTGGAAATTTCCTGAATCTGAATGTTGGCAAGGCAGAAGCCGTATTCTGTCAACATCTTGTCTCCTGTGGAAACAGAGAGATCTGGGGGTTCACATACTCATATCTTGAAATTGATAGGATAAGTTTACCAAGTTAAACTTTTGAAATCATTGGCTTTATAAATAGAGGCAGAGTGTATAAAAGCAAGGACGTTATGTTGCCTCTTTACAAATTGCTGGTTAGGTCTTATAGGGAGTATTGTGTCCAATTCTGCGCATCACACTTCCGGAAGAATGTCTCAAATTTGCTGGGGCAGATTCTGCTGGCGGGCGGGTCTGTCATCAGAAGACACTCTGGCTATTTACTCTATCAAAACCCTTTATAATTTTGAACACCTCTATTGAAAATTCCCTTAACTTTCTCTGCTCCGAGGAGAACAATCTCAGACTCTCCAGTACTCTACTCAATTGAATTCCTTCATCCCTGGTATCATTCTGGTAAATCTCTGCACTCTCACCAAGACTGTGGCATCATTCCTAAATTTGCAAACTAACCAGAAGGGAGATAAGGAGAACATTTTTTACCCAGAGAGTTATTATGATGTGGAATATATAGCTTGAACGGTTGGTGGAAGCAGATTGTACAGTAAATAATAAAAAGGTATTAGAAAATGACTTGAAAAGAAAAAAATTGCAGGTCTATGGATTAAGAGTGGGGTAGTGGCACTCTGGCATCATTCACACACATACGCACATCAGCGTATTCAAGGAAACCCAAACTATTTACTTACAGCTCAGAGGAATTGAATTAAGACAGACAGAGGTAACAGAATATACAGATACAAATATTATAAACTACAGTATAGGAGCCAT